>NW_028230483.1:0-186670 GCF_043228905.1 Azolla caroliniana | reverse complement strand
ATGAGACTATACAAGTGATTACACAATTGGCAACTTCTTTCTTCTAGAGGTATTCATGTATATTTGCCTACCTCAAACTCTATCTGATGTGATGAAGTTCACAACTGCCCTATCGCACTGAACAGCGCATAAGATAGACGTATGTCCATATAAGGTGGCCTGATGATGAATCCATCCTCCGATGTGTGTAAAAAGTGTGTCTTGTAGTGGGCCATCTTCATACCAAGTGATATTTTGGGGCTGATCCATGTTACCTTGTTTTCCAAGTTAAAAATATCAGTTTGGATCACTCTATCCTTTTCCACTTTGGTCATGTTTAGATGGCGGCAGTCCTAGCTATAACATGAATGTCTCCATTTTCAGCTAGTTGTCTTGATGACATAAGTGCCGACCTTGGGTACCTTTGTTTAAGGAGCTCCCAAAGATGTTGGACAAAGGTCACCAAAACGAAAAATGCCTCAATGATTATATGGGTTGCTCCCATCTCTACCCGGAGTATATCCTGGAGCACCGATGGTTTACTCCTTAACATGCACGCAATCATAGACACTAAAGGTTTCTCTAAATCTTACCAATGAATTGTGTTGTTAAGACTCAGTCCCCACATTTCTACTCCATAGAGAAGAGTTGGTGCGACAAGTGTATCGACTAACCACAGCTTAGTTCATGGCTCTTGGAACTGTAAATGTGCACATTGTCTTTCGAGGCACCGAGGACTGCATGTCCACAAGAAAGTCGGGCACAAGAAGCCTCCCGTAAGGAAAACCTAGGCCGCGTAAATGTTACTCCTAGGTATGTGTAGGAGTGTGTGTATTCCACCTTTTCCTCTCCCAAGAAGAATTCTGGTTCTGATCTTGTTACCATGCTTGAGTGGTGTTAAACACCATCACTTTAGTTTTATCCATGTTTATCGACAAACCTTTGTCCGTACAAAATAGTTTTAAGGCCTTTAGATGTCTTTGTCGTCCCTCCGAAGAGTCGGAAATCACCACAATATCATCAGCATATAGTAATATTTGTATAGCTATACCTACTAGACATGCTTCCAAACCCTTGAATGTCTCTATGTAATGTGATACCTCATCTATATAGAGACCAAAGAGAGTGGACAATAGTGGGCATCCTTGCTTCACTCCGATTGTGCTAGCCACTGCCTCTAACAAACCTTGGAAGGCCGCACTTTTCCTGACACGGATCCATAGAGTGCATAGATTCCCCATTGCATATTTGTAGGAACACCATGGGCTTCTAGACGTTGCATAAGCCGAGCACTTGGCACGGTGTCAAAGGCTTTTCAGAAATCCACAAAGCAACAATAAATCCTCTTATTATGGGCTCTGCCCTCCTCGATAAGGACTCCGAGGGTCAATATGTGATCCAAAGTTGTGAACCCCTTACGAAATCCTGTCTGTCCAGCTGAACAGCAGCCATTCCACTCTACCCATATACTCAATTCTGATTGCCAAATCAATCCATATACTTTAGCCATATCCACTTTTGAGGATTGGCACAATGGTATGCTGACTCCATCTAATAGGAAACCTTTACAGATGCTAAAGAAGTGTGCTAGCAATGGGCGCAAGATGTCACAGGCATAGATAAAGTGCTCACCAGCCAATCCATCATGATCCTGGGGCTTCCTAAATTGTAACCGATTAATGACATTTCTTATATTTTATGGAATAAAAAAGATGGATTCATGTGGGTGTGAGCCATGTGGGTGGGAAAGAGGAGGTTGCCCTAGGATATCATATAGGACGTTTGCATATTCATGCCACACCTGAGGTGAGGTCACTTGTGTGGTAGGTTGCCTCTCATTAAACATTTTCCGTGCTCTTTTACTTTCTTGTCCTAGAAACAAGCAATACAAATTATCTTCAAATTTAGCCAAATACAATCTCTTCTTCTTCCTTACAAAGAGTTGGAAGGTTCATCTTGCTTGTTTGTATGATCCTGAGCTGCCAAAATCACTACTCAGGTCCCAAAGCAAAATAAATAAATAAATAACAATATATTAGCATCAGCAAAAATGGCATTAGAATTAGAATTAGAATTTTATCATATATAAAGAGGCCAATTTTGACCTATGGGACTAGAGTATACATGTGTTCTTGATATGTGTCTCCTTCCTAAGAAGGGGTATTCATACATTGAAGCACAAAGTCTCTATGTGTAAATAAAGCATACACATATGAGCTCAACCTTCTAGGTGGTGCCTTAAGTATGACACTTAAGTTATCATTCCCTCTTAGTATGTTAGCATATCTTGACACAAATTGCACTATATGTCGAGCATGTGAAGAGCAAGTGACATTCATCCTCTACCATGCCTTCATTGCATACTTTACATGTCTTCAAATTCGTTAAATTTTGATACCATGATGCAACTTCAATACCTAACTTGTGAGATCGAGTGCGAAGTAGTGTAAGGGCTCTACGAGCATTACTACTCATATTGGTAATGAATATTGAGCACTATATGTCAAGCATGTGAAGAGCAAGTGACATTCATCCTTTACCATGCCTTCATTGCATACACGTCTTCAAATTCGTTACATTTTGATACCATGATACAACTTAAATACCTAACTTATGAGATTGAGTGCGAAGTAGTGTAAGGGCTCTACGAGCATTACTACTCATATTGGTAATGAGAAGTTTGGATACGATCAATAAGCATTCTTGCTTTATATTGAGACCAACATTCAGGGTTCACATTTGCAATGTAGTATTCTAGCTTTGTCCTCTTAGCATCTTCCCACTTCATCCTTAATGATTCCACCAACCTTTCCTCGATCATTACATAATGCATAGTAGCGCCCGAAAGCTCTAAAAGATCATCCACACCCCATCTTCTAAACCATTTCCTTATGTCAACAACCCAACCGGATGAGAGAATCTTACTCTTATGATTCTTTTGTAGTTTACATCCAACATTCCAAGCAAGATGTGGTAATCGATGATTCGGCATATTCTTGACTTTTGTAATGTATTTATATACTCTTTGGAGTGCCAATATTTCTATGGTCGAACACCTGTTTCCAAGATCATAACCTGGTAAGAGGTAGTGCATTTAACTCCTAATTGCCTCTTTAAAAACATCTTTTGAATTTTCTCAATCTCATTCCATGCATCAAGAGAGATGGTGTCACCCTATACTTCTACTCCATAAAGCAATACTTGAGTTACCATAGCATCGAACAACAATAGTTTTACTTCCCATCCACGAGTATCACTTTGGTTGCATTGGTTCTCCAAAAGGTATTACGATTTCCAATCGGCTCATCAATACCAAGATATTTAAAGCTTCAAACAAATTGTATATGTTCACCTCTATATGTGAGCATAGAGTAATGAAGAGGTTGGATGGTTTGCACTACCATCAATTTTATTTTCTCCACATTCACTGCTAGTCCACTACTATGGCAAAATTCTTCTAATACCCCAAGTAAATGTTGCATACATCATATGAGAAGAGTACCACATCATGTGCATATAGAAGCAATAAAATAACATGTTGCATCAATTTGGGGGCATTCAATCCTTCTTCTCTCGCAACCTTATTCACCACTAATTCTAATTTATCAATACATGAGCCAAAGAGTGTGGGTGATAGTCGACATCCTTGCTTGACTCCCATGTTACTTAAAAAGTGCTTTGGGAATCCACTATCCATTTTTAGTTGGCATTTAACTTGTTCATATAGGCGTGCAACAGCAACTCAGTACTCGAATGGCATGTCAATCTTTACCATTCTATTCCAAAGCTCACTTCGTGGTACGATATCAAAAGCTTTCTTGAAATCAACAAAACAAAAATAAAGTGTTTTTCCTTGTAGTCGACTCTCTTCCATGATTACTCTCAATGTGACCAAATGATCCATAGTGGAGTGTTTTGGTCTAAATCTTGCTTAAGTCCTCTTTTGCTTGTACTTTCAGCCCATGTGCTTATCTTTTGCTCCATAATAGTGCTATATAATTTAGCAATAGTTGAGCTCACCATTATTGTACGATAATTTGATACTTGATTCTTATCTCCGGCTTTAAATATTGGTTTAATCCAATTCATACGCCAATCATTTGGAAATCCTTGTTTTATAGCTTGCTCTATAATTGTCATAATCCAATGACGAGTATGTGGCATTGTCCATTTTAAAAGCTCACTTGAGACGTAGGTTGTTGCTTTCCCACTCACCATCTTCTTTATTCCCTTATTGATGTCATCAATATCAATACATGTAGTGCATGGTGTTTCAATTTTCTCAACCATAGGAGCCACACCTTCATGCATATATAGCATTTGTACATAGTCTAACATTTCTTTATTTGTAAAGTGACCATTCACATCTTCTTTCTTACCCTTGAGTTGTCCCCATACTAATTTTGGTTTGAGCTTAAACAAATTTTTCTTTTTTATCTCTTGCATTTGGAAATATCTTCTTTTCATTCTCCTCACTACTTTCTTATATAGGTGCCATGCAACAATATTTTCATTTTCCCCTTCTATGAACTTAAACCATTTGAGATACACCTTACATTCATCGTCAAACCAAGAATTACATGGACTTCTATGGACTTAAACCAAGGTCTGAAATATAGCTAGCAATAATTTACCAATAGTCTTTTGACCCACAATATTCTCCTCTTTTTATGTTGTCCATTGAACCTGGCTATATGGACTACAACATCCACCCTAGGGCACATCTCCGAACAATGCATGCAAATACATTGTTCTTCAAATTCCATATCTTATTGGCACAATCATGAAATCTATTCTTCCATATATTTGCATGCATATCTACCTATATCAATCTCTAACTAAAGTGAAAAGTTCTTGAATTGCCCTATCACACTAGGCAATGCATGAGATAGAGTGTATCCATATAAGAAAGCTTGATAAATCCATCTGGTGATGTGTCAAACTATATCAGAGCAGGGATAGTAAACTTATATTTATAATATTTGATTGTCTTGCATTTCAGCGTATCTTAGCCCATTGTTGATTGTTGACTATATGTAAGGAAAGATTCTCCTGGGAAATCATTTTCAGAAATTTTAACACAAATATAATGGTCTATTCTAAACAACATTGTAGATGTTGCCACCATTTCCCTGCTATGATGCAAAATGCCAACAAATCCAGTTGACCAATTAAGTAGGAAATGTCAGATGTAGCATTATAGAAATGTTAGATATTGCAGATCTCATACAATATGGAGAAACAAATATAAAAAAAACTTACCTTGGATGGCAAGTCAACGTTTAAGGATAGAGAAGATCCTCCAGCAGTTGGCATCTTTTCTTGTGGTTCTCTATCAACTTCGTCATATCCATTCATTCTTCTTGATGGGAGAGTATGTCCCAATGTTTCTCTTCTTAATGCAATCTATATGTGCAAAATATAATGAAATAAAGTGTTTATTAGAACTCAATTGAATTATCAGAAAACCCATAAATGGTGTTTTAGTTTACAAGCAGATACCTTTCCTGTCCTTGCAATTTCTTTGATGCCAAATTTGTGCACAGATCTCTGGAAGGCAGCAATCTTTCCTGGATCACCCGTTAACTGTACCACAATATGATCTTATAGCTTGTAGCACAAACATGGCTATTATCTTGGGTGACAATTTAATTACTAAAAAACTCAGATTCTAGCTTCATTGCTTAAGATCTACCTCGATTGTCAGTGTGTCCTCTGAGACATCAACAACTCGACCACGAAATATGTCTATAAGCCCAAGTACCTGCACAACAAAATCAGAGTTTGAACACACTTTATCTAGAGTAAATGTGTTCTTACATTTTGAAATGCAGTGAGATTTCCAAGAAATAAAAAAATGAGCAGCAAGGTTATATCAGGCCAATTAATGAAAAAGGGATGAGACCTCAGTTCTCTCTGCAGCTGTCACGCCCAACTTGATTAGCATAAGTTCTCTTTCAACACGTTGTTCTTTCGACAAATCCTCAACCTGAAATTCACTCCATTATATGCTGAAAATATGAAAATATCTGGAACTCTTCTTTCAGACTAATTGAAGACATATCACATATTGTCAAAATGCCCTAGAATCAATCACATTACGTCACAATGAAAACCGAAAGAACAAGAAGATTGGAAACACAAAACAAGATCGAGTATTCATAAACTAGGAAACTGCATATAGAGGAATCACTCTATGAACAGAAGATGATCATACTGAAGTCAAACTTAAGTCTCCTGAACCAGTAAATGGAGAAAACAATAATTCTGCAGTTCTGGACCAAAATGAGAATCGATCCGTAGATAATCAGCCTTCTGTTAATTTAAAAAATAGACCCCACTTTTTAAACAATTTTCAAATAAATACTCAAATGTGTGAATAATACCCAAGGCCAGCCTTTTGCAAGCAAGCTATGCAAGCACAAGCAAGTCCTATCACTGTTCACGATTATTGGCAACACCTCTAGTGATCTTATAAACTCAAGGAAAAATCTGCTACATTTTCTCAGGAAAAATAAAGGGAAATTGGAGCATATATCAGATCAGTTCAACCAAGATAGAATTGGTCGAACAACAGATGAGGATAAATGTAGGTGTATACTGATATGATCTGAGATTTTCTGAACTTCAAATCCTGATTCCCAGGCTTATGGGAAAACTACACTTCGGGATAAAAATGATGTTCCAATGTCTATCTATTTTTGGCATATAAGCTCTCCTATTGTCTTTCCTGAAATTTGTTTCCGACATTTTGTAGCATCCTTCCTGTGTGTGTTACATCATACATCATGAGACAGATACAACATATTTACTTATGAGTTTTTACCAATGCAGGCATCTGAGGAGATTCTCAAATATAACATGGCTCAGTGGACGTAAGTTTGAAATATAAGCATCGCCATCCTTCCAAACACACCATGGAGACTTCCATTCACTTATTCCTACCAGATATCATTATTAGGACACTTGTGAATCCATGAGAAAGAGCTGAAAGCTCGTAACAGCTGAGAACGTGGGAGTGATTTGACATCACCTGAATTTCCTCAAGGGTTGACATATGTTGATTAAACTACCATTTGTTTGGGTTGGTAATTTCTAATTACTAATGTATGTGTTGACATATGTTGATGACTATACATGCCAAAATTACATTAACTATCATTAATTTTAGTACCGTTCATTCAAGGGTACATCCTGCAAACAAGATCCTCGTCTCCTTTTAACACCACGCTCATACTCTGTTTCTGTTCAAATAATTTCCAACAACTGCAACAGGATGGGCCTGGCAAGAGTGAGGGTGAAGGTGGCGTGGGTGGTGAAGTGTACAGCCCTTATAGGGCATAAGGGCTGTACACTTCTGGCAATAATGAGGTGTTTTGAGGGTGAGACAGTTTTCTGTGATGTTCATCAAAATGAGGTTTATGTAAAAGAACAGGTCTTCTATAAATGACCATTTGTTGATATTCATGTGAACGGCTACAAAGAGTGCATAATCATCACCAATCAGCAATTTAATGGAAGTTTAGGAATTAAACGAGCAGAAAATTTTCCATCTGAAACAAATGTGCAATGCTCCAGCTCAATTTTCAACACACTTTTAACTCCCAAATAGACTGTGTTGCAATTATTGAAAAGTTAAATGCACGCAATACCTGCATAACATTCACAAGCTTGTAAAGCTGTTGCATAACTTGTTGAAGTACACGATCAGTGCCCGAAACCACAATAGTAAATAGAGCTTTATCTTTATTAAGTCCAACTGCTAATGATTCGATATTATAACCTCTTCTTGCAAAAACCCCAGCAATGCGGTTGATCATCCCACTCTCATCACCCACATAAACAGAAAGAGTGTAACGTTTGACTCTGCATAAAAAATAAAACGAAAATAGTTGTGATCCAAATATTTGGCAGTCCTTCACTACTAAGAACCCAAACTGTATCCTTTTCATGCGTAAAAACTATGGAATTAAGAGGAAAAAAGCCAAATTTACAGGAACTCAATAGAAAATGTTATGTTTATGCTGGAATTTGTAATGTAATACATATTCCTGATCAGCAAGTTCAAGACGATTTTTTCAACAAAGACATATACACACATACAATTTTGAGCAGATGCATACTTTTTACACACATTCACACATGAAGCAGAGCCAAAAGCAAGAAAGTATGAAATAATATTAAGTTATGAGAAATCATTAATACCTCTGTGGAACTTTCCAGAACGCAAGTTCCAATATCAACCACCCACACACATATACCACAGAAAGAGCTCAACTCCAGTTCTAAGCATGCAAATAACCTTGTTATAGAAATTTTGGAAGAAAATATTGCGTTTTCTACCAGATTTCATAGGTGAACCCAAGCAAGAGTTAAATAAAAAGAAGTGACGAGAACTTACCATGAATTTAGAGGAAATCAGTAAATGTATGTACAGACACACGCACGCACACAGGCGAGACAAAATCACAGGCATGACCTACTTAAAGACAATGACAAAGATTTATACAAATGTTGCAAACAAACTTATAAATAGCAATGGGCGCGGTTCGGTTCGGTTTCTTGGCCTTGAAACCAAACCAAACCATTTATTTATATTAAAAACCAAACCAAACTGTTTAAATTTTATGAAGCCATTTAATCCAAACCGTTTATGAAAAATTTAGAACCAAACCAAATCGGTTTATCATAAATCAAAACCAAACCAAACCTATAAACCTTTAAACCAAACCACATAAGCTGAAATCGCTAAAGTGTGAAATTCAAAACCAAACCAAACCAAAACCGATAAGCCACTAAACCGCTAAACCATGAAATTCAAAACCGAACCAAAACCAAACCAAACGGGATCATAATATTTGAAACCAAACCAAACTCCTCCTTTTGTAAAGCAATAATGAGCCGGAAGAAGGAATGCATATACATATAGTCATCATCGGGATGGTATTACCTTGAGGAGCTTCTGGCTGTGAGGGATTCAGGGACCTTGCTCTCCGAAGGAATAGCTTCTTTCACAACAGAAGAAGATCGGACATTTCTGAGGAGCTGCAGAGGGATGATGCGTGATGCTCTGCGGCCGACACGAATTACGTCTACTGGTCTTCTGAGGGAGGGAGGAGAAGGGAGCAGAGGAGAGAGGGAGGTCCGTCGGCGGTGGGGCGTGGGAATGTGGGAAGTGAAGAGGCTCGCCATAGCCGGGGAGAGCTTCTCGAAAACGAAAGGAACACAGACAGACAAGACAGACTTTCTGAGTTCTAGAAAATCAAAGTATTACAGACACACACACACTCTACTATCTTCTTACTTACTTCACTAACCAAAGAAAAGAATCAAGATACATACATAGATGATTTATTTGCCCATAAATGAAAAGAAAAGAAAAGACTGAAAGAAAGAAAGGAGAGGAGAGGATTGCTCGACACACGACACACGAATTGCTTGATGGCCGGCCGGTCGGTCGGGGGCCTCTTGCTGAACCTGACTCTTGGCCCTCCGGTTCCTTGCACACCAACTCCAAACAAAATCCTCCTCATGACACTTGAAAAATAAAGCGGGGGCTAGAAAAAGACCTCAATGCCATGGCATACTTTCCAATGCAATGGTGTTGTGGAAAGAGTTTTAGGCAAAACATCGCTCATAAGATTTGGAACATGTTGTGTTTCCTTGGAGATTGCGGGGTGTGGGTGTGGGTGTGGGTGTTAGCCTCGGTGTGTATGGCGTAGCTAAACTACTAGTGCAAGACACGAGTTAAAGTCAAATTGGCCATGGCAGCTAGGTCTCAGGTGATCAATCTTTTTTGCAAGTCCATACCTTACTATCAAATTTTTTTTATTTTTTATTTTGTGTGTGTGTGTGTGTGTGTGTGTTTAGTTCCTTGGACACTAACTCCAAAAAATTCCTCATACAATGCCAAACAAAGTGGGAAAAGAAAAACTCCATGTTGTGGCATACTTTCGAATGTAATGATCTTGTGAAAAGAGATTTAAGCAAAAACCACTCAGAAGATTCGGAGAATGTTGTGTTTCCTTAGATATTGTCTAAGTAGAAAAGGTTGTTTGTGTTTTGCGATGAGATTACATTATGTTCCTTTGAACCAAGAATTCAAGCCTCTTTAAGTAGTGCCTTTGAAAATGTGGGTGCTCCTTCTACAAGAAGAACAACTGAAAGTGTCACCGGCATTATTGTTATAAAAGGGTTCGGCAATATCACTCTTAGTCATACGAAATGTGGTCCTTGGACAATAATAAGAACAATGAATAATCTTATGTTGTATATTGGTTGCTTTAAGGAGTTATGTTTCCCAATGGTTTATTATTTTGCATATGTTAAAAGATATTTTCATCAACACCTAAGAGCAATGTATCATGTAACAATGAAAATATACAAACAAATCATGATAGGGATTGACGAATCTAGGTGATTGAGTTGTTATGAATTATTGTAGTACTCAAAAGAGGAAGATGATGTGAGGCTAAAGTGTAGGGTTACATGAACACCATCATTGGGAGAAGATATTGTATCGATATTTGTTTCCCACAAACTTTTTCACAATGGAACCTTACTATAGCACAAAACTTTTTCCCTATCATCAAATGAATTTTTATTCCATTTTGAGACCACCTAGTGGCTCCAAATGCTTGTTTCAATGATAAAGCAATTTCATTTCTACAAGTGCTCAAGCCCATTCATGTACATAATTAACATATTAAGATACGATTGGTATTAGGATACTAAGAATACAAAGAGGATTCTTTTTCCACTTATGCAAGCAATTCATAATTCAATGCAGGGTACTTGAAATGAATCAGACTTTGGAGAGACGAGTGTAGAGAGACCTAGACAAAAAGAGATAAGAATAGCACTTGCATGGACATAGTTAACAGTTGAAACGCAACAAATCACCAAATATTTAAAATAGATTTGCAAGCTACGCAAATAGACACTATCATGTCCATAAATGTAGATTAAGAAAGTTTTACTGATAAGGAACTAGAACTTATTAACATCAATTCCTGTGTGGATCAGCTTTCATTAAAAAAGACCACCTGCATTGAACTAGTTTACATTCTTTGAACCACATGTGAACTTTAGATATTCTTACTAATCAACAGCAAGCACAACACTTCAAAACTACAACAAGTGTTAAAATGACTTAAACAAATTAATGATTTGGACTATTCATTACCCATCATCCTCAGACAGTTATACAGCACAAGCGAACACTTAAACAACACCCATCACTCCCCTTCAGGAGAGTTTTGAATGGCATATGCTACTCAAATGACCTGAATCTGTTTCTCCCTTCTACTCTTCTTCAGAAAAGAATAAGAAGATTTGCAAATAATCATATATATTATCAATGGCCAAGTACCTCTATCATGTCTCAAGACTTTTCATTTTCTAATATGGCCTAACAAATTTTTTTAAATCTACTTGTAAAACTCAAAATCAGTGTCTGATTTCTTCACATTGGACCTGTAGCCTTTATCAAAATCCTTGGGAAGTATAACATATCGGTTCTTCCTAACAGCATGTAATCCAGCTTCTTGACAGATGGCTGCAATCTGCAGCATATGGACACAAATAACTCCTCATGTGAGATACTAGTAGAGAATAATAAAAAGAAATTATCATAACTATCTAAATAAGCTCATAATTATGCTCTTACAAAATATATTAAACAAGACATTACATGCTGCACTACCCCTCTGATTTCTAAATATTATGATGAATTAACCTTTTGAAACCAATAAGAGACTTGCACTAATTAAATTCAATAGACAAAAGATTCCCCTATCTTTAGAGACGTCAAAAACTTTAATACTTACGTTTGGCTTTGCAAAAGGCTTACCAAATGTGGAACTCTTAAAACTATAGATTATCTCTTTCTTAGTAAGCCAGATGCTAGTAAACACATTACACTGCTCTCAGAACCTATATTCTATACTGCATTCTTCCGAGGGTTTTCTACAACCACTTGCCAAATCATGTTCATTCATTATTCTGATTTCTAATCAAAACCACAAGATTCACATACCTCTGCAGCGCTGATTTTATCTGGCCGCGACACATAATCCTCAAGATCAACCTCATCACTGAGATTCATTTTCGCAGTGCAAACCTGTATAACCTACTGTTAAGAAACATGAATATATTGGAAGTATGCTTAGCTTCACTACTTGTAAGGCAAGAAATGACCTGAAACACAAGCCGCTTCTGTCTCCGATCTGGTAATGGAAACTCAATTTTCCTGTCTAATCTTCCTGGACGCAGTAGTGCTGGATCCAGTGTATCAGCACGATTAGTAGCCATTATTACTTTGACATTCACTGTCTGGTCAAAACCATCCATCTAGAAGGAAGAAGCCCACTTTCACTACCGCATGAGTATTGAAGAAAACAAATATGAAGCAAAAATGAATTCAAATATAAAACATTAAAAGCACCTGATTTAACAATTCCATCAAGATACGTTGCACTTCTCTGTCAGCACCTGTCTGTGCATCAAAACGGGCAGTAGCGATGGCATCTATCTCATCTATGAAAATGATAGCTGGGGCATTTTCTTTGGCAAGACGGAAAACATCCCGGACCATTCGAGGACCCTAAGACAATGAACAGTGTCACTTTAGCAATACTATGCTCAACATTTCTATTTCACATCATTCTTCCTCCCCTCACCACCTCCCCTCCCTTTGAAGGACAAGACAGTTCCAAAGTTCATTCACATGGTGGAATTTTATATGGAATGCCTATAAACTAAAGAAAAGAAAAGCCTCACCCAAACTCTGAGAAAAAACATCCTAACTCAAGGCGGCATGAGAAGAAACAGAAATAAATTCTTCAGAAATGTTTGTCTATCAAACAGCACACTAAAATTGTACAGATACATTCCAAACAGGCATTTAACCTTGCACCTAAAGATAAAAATTGAGATGAATACATTGGCTATTTTTGCATGCAGTGAAGAAAGAAATCGTAGAAGTGGATCTATCTATTTAAGCGATGAATTAATGAAGAGGTTGACAGTGATTGTGATATCAATTGTGACAGTTTTGAAGAGATTTCAAAATGTAGAATATAACACATAAACACTGAAGCTTCATATTGATTACTGCAGCTTACTGTTTGTCCTAGCATCAAAGGTGACTCATACATAAGAATTAGTTTTGGCTTTATTCTTTTTATCTCCTGCCATCTACCTGGATGTTCCTCCTCTATTACTTATGTGTGTAATTATCTTCTATTTCAAAGAATCTAATGGATTTCTTTTTATTATTTGCTTTTTATCCCTGGCTCTTTTCTCCTTTCAGCTATCACATAAGTTTCTTCCACAGTTGCAAATATCAAAGGTTTGAGTTTTCAGCAGACCAGTACAATACAGTCACTTGCAACTTTGTGGCCAGTTTAACATGTCTGCATTAGTCATGCTAACTTTAGCAATAACATTAGCTGTTTGACTGTGGATCAGGATAATCAAATCACCTTGAATCGAACAAACCTCAAACCATCTTGTATGTAGTCACCTTCTGTAAGTTTTACAGAATACATTCTTTTTAGATTGCTGAAATATAAACTTGTTTTACCTTATTCTCCTTAATACTCAACTCAATTTCTCACGCCAGACCATAACACAATACACTTAAAAAGACGTGGTAACTATTTTTACATATTACCTCTCCCAGGTATTTCTGTACAAACTCCGAACCGACAACTCGAATAAATGCAGCAGTTGTGTGATTAGCAACAGCCTTTGCCAACATTGTTTTTCCTGTGCCTGGAGGCCCATATAATAGAACACCTCGAGGGGGATCTATTCCAATTTGTTTGTATAGTTCATGATGAGTTAAAGGAAGCTCAACAGCCTCACGAATTTCCTGCTTTTGAATATCACATCCTCCAATGTCCTGTCAGCAATTGAATAGAAAGAGGTCAAAAAGTAATGATTCATTTAAGCTCCTACATGCCAGGGTTCATAATAATAAAAAATGCACTCTTGGGATCAGAATAATTACCACCATATCCTGCTTTTCAGACTAAATGAATTCCAAAATCATTGAAGCAAAGGAAAATATGTGTACACTCTGATCACTTACATTGTAGATAACATTCAGATTCTCAGACTGGACAAACTACAAGAATGGACTAACAAAACTCAAAACATTTCTCTAGATGAAAATGTATAAGCATCACACGTGTGTTTTGACACTTACAATGTAAATGACAAAACAAATTTCCAATTCAAGGAAAAACTATGGATGTATGTATACCATCATTATATCAGGCTTCTCAAACTCAACAATATTTAAAACATGTCACATCAAGGGAAGGACGTGCATGTATGGTTTCTCATTTCAGTGTAGGTATCACCCAGCTTCTCTAACAAAACAAAATTTCCAAAAAGCAATAAACAAAAAATGACTTACAACACATGGAATATTAGGTTTCTTACAATAAACAAAATCCCAAACATAAAGTAAACCAAATTCAGAAATATTTGCAAAAAATGAAAATGCATTTGAGCATACTCTTTTGCTTCTCCAAGTAAACAAGATTACAAAACATGGACAGAACAAAATAGAAAATTCCGAACCAGCAGTAAACAAATTCAAGTAGGTAGGGATATACACAACAATCCAAAACAAAATACAATAAATCAGAACAAAACAATATATGAAACCCTAAATCTTAAATGCTAATCAAATGCAAATTAAAGAGCAATATATATTTTCCAAACATTTCACATGCCAGAATATGTATATTGCATTATCTGATCAATTACATTGTAGATATAAATAATTGAGGGAATTCACAGTGTTACAAAACCTTGGAAGTATTATCTAATTACTTACATTGTAGGTAACATCTGGCTTCTCGGACTGGCTGAGGAGAGAGATGCTCGAGTCAGCCTCGGGAGGCAACACATCCACGAGAGCATTAGAATGCCGATGGAGAGCAACCGAAGCAGACGGCTTCAAAAGCTCTCTGTCGATGGTACTCAGAATCCGAACATAGTAATTTGATCCAGTGGTTGAACTAACGATTCCATTGTTCTGATCCACCATCTCCATGAACTGTCCGATCACCAAAGGCACCGACTGTATACGTTTCACCTCCTCCTGAGCCCGAAGGAGCTCTCTCTTCAGGTTCTTCTGCTCTTCTTTGACGTACTCTTCCTGGATGTCGAGGAACTCGAGCTGCCTGGAGAGGGACTTGTAACGGACGTAAAGATCTTCTTCTTCGAAGTGGTCGGAGGGAAGGCGAGGGGCGGGGGGGGCGGGAGGGAGGGGGGTGTTGGTGAGGGAGGGGGGAAGGGGAGTCGACAGCCATGGCGACGGCACTCATGGCGATAAGACCAGGCAAGGCAGTGGCAGGCACAGAGGAGGGGAGCGAGAGAGAGAAAGGGAAGGTTTTCTCTGCGTCTGCGTCTGTGCCTGCGTAGCTTTCTCTGCACGGAAAGAAACAGAATGGAGGAAGGAGAGAGACGAAGACGAAGAGAGAGAGAGAGAGATAGAGATAGAGAGAGAATGAAGTGGAGGAGGAAGGCCTCTTCATTTCTCTGGTTTCGCTTTTGTGTGAGTTTATGGAAATTGCAAGAATACCCCTCCACTTCCTCCATAGCCTCCTCTGTTGGTAAGGTTGCCCAATGGAGACCATGAGGTCATGGGTTCAACCCCCTACATTCCACAATGGCATCTAGTGAATTATGAGGTAAGGTTGCCCAATGGAAGACCAGGAGGTCATGGGTTCAACCCCTACATTCCACAGTGGCATCTAGTGAGTTACGAGGTAAGGTTGCCCAATGGAAGACCAGGACATCATGGGTTCAAACCCTACATTCCACAATGGCATCTAGTGAATTATGAGGTATGTATGAAGTGTCTAATAGATAGGTAAGACAATCAGGTCTCAAACCCAAGATGTAAAGCTTGTAGTGTAACAACTTACCACTAGGGTAAACTAATTATGTTAATAAAAAATGCTAGAGAGAGAGAGAGGGGCATGTGGTCCATCGGCGAGTATTTCTCTTCATAAGGTGCGTGCTCGAGGACATGGATGTATGGACATGAATACGAAGCTAAGGAAAATGATGCTCGTGCTAGCTTAATGCTTATCGCTAGGAATGAAAACAAAGAAAGTGTTGACGTCCCTCAGGCTGACAAATGAATGGTTGGATAGCAACCCTAATCCCCCCCCCCCCCCCCCCCCCTGGAGCCAAGGCAAAGTGGAGGACAAGACAAAGAAGAATCCTCTTTGTGATTGTCTATGTTATCTATCTATCTTTGTCTTAGTCATTTGTCTCTACGTGACAATGGAAATGAAGAACTAACATGGGGCTGATAAATAGTTGTAGATGAAGAAAACTCCTTTTCGCACGAATCCTCTTTTTAAGGTTTCAAATATGTTTCCAACTATGTATGTAACCATCAAAAAAAGGAAAGCTCTAGTGATTTTTTGCACATCATCTAGTGAACTAAGGGAGATTTCCAAATATATACCTCCCATGATGTACATATATAATACACCCAAACCATCCCTTTACGGTTGGTTACCTTTTCACACTTTTCTCTTAGACATATCACCTCTAAGAAAAATAGTTGTTCAACTTTAGATGGATGTGAATAGAGATACTGATTAAATCACATTGTTTTAGGGTGTATTGGTGGCAAAGAAGAAAGTGAGCATCCATGACCATGCAATCATCATCATTGAGGATAACTCCTCTTCACCCAAGTTTGCATTTACCATTCTTTGTATACATCAAATAAAAAATAAGAAAGGAGAAATTTTGATTTCCCACCTATGAAGATACCCCATTGTCTTTCCGATAATGGGAAATTGCACATATAACCTTCCCTTTGTATTAAGAATTGATATCAGAAGTCTAGTTATATTCCCATTTATTTGAACGAAATATCCCTTTTTGTGTATATTACACATTGTTGTCCATATATATGTTCGGGACATTATTTATACTCACACGTCGATTCATAAACAACATTGGTTGCCATCTATTCTTATTGATTGCATCGATAATATGCATGTTTAACTATATTAACAAATGAAAGAGAATGTATGAAGGAAAACTTATTGTTTTCACGTTGTTTACTTTATGGATTTGTTTGGATGATTGAAATTCTAGTTTCAATGGTACAACCATAAGGAGAGGTATTTATCTTTTAGATTATGAACGTGTCATAAGTTTACAAAACCCATCAAATCTACCCCTCAAAATTTTGGAAATATTAATATGTATTCACTCCTTTTGTATAAAGTGCAAGGTAGGTTATCGTGTAGGTGCTATAATTAAGCCCATCTCGATTTGCATAAATTGGAGCAAAGCCCATCAACGTAAATGAGTATGTGTTTATTGTAATAATGTTAATTGAATATGCATTAATTGTTACTAGATTTCCCAAATATAATTCATGACTAGTGTATTACCATCATGCTCAATGGCCCATCTATCTTTAACAATTCCGTCTCACACTAAAACATGCACATCAAATGAATGTTTTCGCTCCATCGTTTGAGATGGGTGGGTTGGATCAAAGTCCCCTTACACTTGTTTGATGTGGGTATAACATGCACCCAAATCACATGCATGAGACACGATCGCATATGATCCACACTTTGGCGTTTGTTCACCATGTAACCATCTTCACTTTCATGCAACGTTAAACTTTAAGCTTACACTTGATGACTTTTATATCCAATCATTTGTATTCTATAGCATGATGATTTGGCATGACATTGCAATGGATGGAAGGCAACATTTTTTAATGTCAAATTGAATGTGCAAGGAAAAAGTGTGGGGTGTAAAGCATTTGAAGGGTGATGTAGTTATAGAACTAATCATTAATAAAATAACATATGATCAATGAATGAAATGGATGCAAGACACTTTCCCTCAAGCAAAGGAATTGATATGGACCATAAACATCATTGGCACCCCATACCACCACCGAATATTGCCTAAGATCATGCCCCGGAAGCAAATTCACAAACAAGAGCTATTGTTAGTGAGAGCCTCGCCATGGCGGTGGCAGTGTCCCAAACATCATTCTAATCGAGACATTCCTCTCGCTCTAATGAGGAGGTTACATCCCCCCCTAGATTTGTTTTTACTTCGAAACCCAAATTTTCAAAGGTCACATAACTTATATGTGGACCCTAGGGATCGGCTAGTTGGTTTGGCCTGATCCAATCCAAACCGGCTAAGCCTAAACCGTTTTGGCGATCTCAAACTTGAACCGAACCGGTTTGGAAACCTCTCTTTCTCTTCTTTTATTTTAGTTTTGATGATTGGATAAACACTCATTTTTGTTGTAAACCAATTGTCTCATGGGCCAAATTTGGCCTTAGAAGAAGTTAATATATATATATATATATATATATTTCTTTCTCTCTCTCTCTCTCCCTCCCTCCCTCTCTTTCTATCTCCCCCCCCTCTCTCTCTAAAGTTTCTAAACGGCTTATCCAGCTTGAGCCGGTTTGGCGAGGTTCAAGCCGATCCGATCCGAGCTCAAACCATTAAGGCAAGTTCAACAAGCCTAAACCGAGCCGCTAAGCTGCTTTAAGCCGGCTAAGCCAAACGGTTTAGGCTTGAGCCGAGCCGTTGCCGATCCCTAGTGGACCCTCGGCCTCCGTCATGCGACCATATGGGCGTCAGCCCATATCGGTCACATGACTATTTTGGCCAACCATCCCATATGGCCGTCGGTGCCCAGATCGATCGGTCACGTGGCCATTTTGGCCGGCCATCTCAGTCACGTGACCATATGCATGCCGTCATGCCCATTATCGCTCACGTGCCCATTTTTGGGGCCGGCCATCTCAGTCACGTGACCATCATCGCCATCCGCCATATCCCACGGCATTCACCTGCCGTCGTCTCAGTCAGAATCATGTTTTTCTCTAATCGCTCTGCCTTCTCCTCTCTGTCTGTCTGTGATCTGTTCTGTGATCTGTCTGTCTGTGCTTCGCGGTATTGATGATGCGGCGTACTGCACTTGGACGGAGGGAGGTCGCGGAGAGCTGCTTCGATTACTTGGCCATGGCGATGGTTGACACCTATTGTTCAAGAAGAGACCAGCTTCTTCTTCTTCTTCGTCTTCATCCTCATCCTCGTTCTGAAGTTAAGCCTGAGCTGCCTGGAAGACGGTTAGAATCCATGGGTTACCAGGTTGGATCACAACTGGTTGAAAGGTAATAGCTTCTTAAATATTTCTGTTACCTCCTTTCTTTTTTTGGTTTTATTTTCCTTCTCTACTCGATCGTTTTTCTGTATTTTTCCTGTTACTACCTAGATCTTCTGTGAAACTCCCAAGGTCTGCTTTCCCAATGCTCTTCAGATTTATTTACTCCATGGAAGTTTCTTTGTTGAAAACGAGTCGAAAACTAATTGAAAACCAGTTGAAAAACGTCTCATCTGCTCTTTTTCCATATCCCGTTCCTACACCTCGTCCTGCTATTTACTGCATTTTCCTGTTCATCGGTGGAGGTTTCTGGCTCGAGATGAAAGTGTTTCCAAATATTTGGTCTGGTTTCTTCTTGTCCCAGAATATTCCATCCATTATTGCATTCGTTAGCTATGGTTTTCCTTTTGCTTATTTGGTCCGATTTCTTCTTTTTCCAGGAATACTCCCATCCATTATTGCATTCATTAGTTATGGTTTCCGTTGCTTTTGATTTCACGTTTTCAATACATCTTCTTCAACTATTCAGATACACAAAAGAACGACCCTGGTTTACTGACCATCTGGAAGCAATCAAATTCATATGCAAGGATTTCTGGGCAGAAATATTTAAGAAGCAAGTGGATAACTTGAAGACAAATCATCGTGTAAGTTGGAGTTTAATAAGACCCAGTATGTGCGCTATTTTTAATGTACCCCAGTCAAATTTGGCTATAATATATCGCATAATTCTGACAAGTTGTTTACCCTCTTCGTGCAGGGTGTATTTGTTCTACAGGATAATCAGTTCCGATGGCTAACATGCATATCTTTAGATGCTCCACCAGACAGCAAGGATGAAACTTCTGCAGAAGATTCTGTCTCTAACAATACTGCATTAGAAGCAAGAGCAGCTAGTGATTATCTTTACTTCCCATGTGGTCTAATTCGTGGGGCACTGACAAATATTGGAGTTCCATGTGACGTTTCTGCTGAGGTTGTGAGACTTCCTGCATGTAAGTACATTGTCCCTTGGATTGACAGTATCGTAATCATTGTTTTAATTCACTACAAGCAATAACTGATTTGTGTATTTACCATCATATCTTCCTGAGGTCATATACTAATGGTACTCTCAATATTCTGAACATGGTTGTTTTGCAGCACAATTTGATTTTGTTTATTAGATCATAGTCCTCTGAAACGCATGCATTAGGTTAGCCTCATTCAAGTAAATCTGAACATATACTGAATGTCTGTGATTTGAACACAATCCAGTTTTGGTTGTCAGACCAGTCCTCCAAAAGATGTATGATTGGTTGACCCAAAAACTCAATTCACAAAAACGTGGACCAGAAATAACAATCCTACCATGATTATATATCCTTCACATCTCGGAATATATGGTGCAAATCCAACTCCTTAGAGCATATGGAATCCCTTAAGATTAATAAAGCAAAAATGCTCACAGCCAGTTATAGTTTGGAATGAAACCTTGCGTTCTTGAAGATTTGTACCTTTCATATTGATACATCCATAGCCTGATGATGGGTTATGATGTATTCTCATCCCTATACTTGGTGTTTACCAGATTGAGTTTGCTTAACCATCACACGTTGATGGTTTAGAGAGTTCTTGTGAGGGTTCTGCTGAAGATATGAAAGAGAACGACAAAGGTATATGATGATAAAGTCCATAGTCTGGCCAAAGCTCAACTGAGGTAAATTTGTGAACTTGATAATGCTGAATGAAAATATATTGTATATCAAATATTAGAGGATTCAAATAGCATGAGCAAATGGAGTGAAGTTAAAATTAAGTTTAATTGGTGAGGATTGTGTCTGTTGGCAAGTTTCACTTCTAGAAATGGATTCTCATGGTTGCAAAAGCTAGAAGTGACATCATAACATTGAAAATCTGTTCTGTTGAGTGAACTACAACTTTTCAAACATCTTCACCACTGTGTATTTGGCGTTAAATTGAAAGAGGTTTCATCCAAATGCTTTATGGAGAGGTCTTGGTCAGAATATAGTGCTCTTTAAAACAAAACTGGTTAAGTGATTGACACATATGTCCGAGTTATGCTAAGAAATAGTTAGCATTGTTAAAAGTGAGGAAACCACCCTATTATTTTGTATGTGGACCTCCTTGTTGCATGGAGAAAATTGGTTCTTGAAGAGAGACCAAGATTACAAAAATCTCGATCTTTACAAGCCATGGCTCATATCATTAGAGGGCTCACGTGACCCTTCATGCGATGTGCTACTTTGTTAATTTCTTCTGCATACCGAGTCAGTGGAAATTAACTGTTGTTAATCGGTTGACGACGATGAGTTCTATAATCTATCAAACCTTGGAGATCAAGGAACACTATATAATAATATAAACATTTGAACTGCTTGTGCAAGTGTAAAATGCATTGATGCAGGAATTGGTTTTCAATGCTGTGGAGGAGAATAAGAATTCACCTTTTATAAAGTCTTTTGCTTTTTCTCTTATAAATCCAGTTTTGCATATTCTGTTTTGTTTTTCACTTCTGGTTTCAATGCCTTCTATTATATTTATTTTTATTATTATTGAGCATTAACCTTATACTCCACTGTTATGTTTGTGCTGCTCTTTTACTTTAAAGTTAGCTGCTTCACCTGAGCCCTATTCCCCTATACTTGTCATATGTAAACACTTAATCAGGCTGCTGGAGTACATGTTAGAACCATGGCAAGTCGATATCATCCAATCTTTGATAATGAAAACAATGAAATCTTGTTTTTTTGCCATCTCATTTACAACAAAGATTATTGGACTAATAAATCAATGTGTACCTTATTCAATGTAAAAAGGCCATATCTTTAAGTAGCATAAAGAAATAAGAGTGGTTTAAACTTATACAAACATAGTTTTTTAAATGGAGATGTTCCTCCTTTATTTTGACAGGTTCGTTTGTAGTTCGTATCAAAGCATGAATTCTGGATTTGAGGGGTAGCACTTGTCAGATTTTCGGCGTATACTTCTAGTCAAAACTCTGTGTGTATATGTCTTCTTCAGATCATGTGAAATTTATGCTTTGCAGTTGGGAAGTGGGCTTGTTCCTTGTATATTCTTTTTTGTATATATTGGATGAATAGCATGGTATTCTTCTGTAGAGAAACATCTCCAGTTTCTGGAAAATGTAAATATCATACACATGTCATTTGATAATTGTATCATGCTTTTATCTTTATATAGTAATAGAGCATCGAGAGTTGCATGTGATCTCCACATGCATGCCATGAAAATGTTTCTTTTTATCTCATATTTATGCTTGAGAAAACCTAAACTGATGGAATACTTGATGAGGATGCAAGAGTCATGTGCTCATCTGGGTTTGAATTGGATACCATTCTGTCATAGATAGATGTTATGACCAACTCCACAAGACCTCATCGAAAAGCAAAACCGTCTCACAAAAGCTGTTACAACACGTCACTCTTCTTCTCAAGTGGTGATATTTTGGATTGAAACTTGATAGGACAATAGAAGCCTCTTGCAGCACATGAACTGACTAGGTTAAACCAAAGCAATCTTGCTTCAAAGAGCATTTTTAACACAATGGACACCTATGATTTCTTGTTGGAGAATATGTGAGAATAATGATCTCACCATTTTACAACCAAAATTAGCAATGTAAATAGTACGAAGAGCCAAGGATTTAGAATACAATCTTGATCAAAGGGAGATTCCTTGATCTATGTTTAAGCCTCCTTGTACAGTCGACCCCAAGAGTTGTCTCGTACTAGCTATCATTGTAGGGCACCGTTTTAGCTGTAGGTTCTTACATTAAGTAGTCAGTCTGAAAGGCGATGTAACTAGTCTCATTTTCTTGAACTTGATCGGAGGGAGATTCCCTGATCTATGTTTAAGCCTCCTTGTAGAGTCTCTTTGTAATAATCTTACTTAACTAATGGGAAAGTAGCTTCATTTTTAACACAATGGACACCTATGATTTCACACTTCAAAGAGCATGCAAGTAACAGAAATACACAATGGACACCTATGACTTGTTTGAGTCATGATATTGGATTGAGAAATCAGTCCTATAAATGCTTTTCCATTTTCATTTTTTCCCATGACATGCACTCTTTACCTCTTGTTATATGTTGTTGTAGATATTCTTCGTTAATACATGGTTGTATTAATTGAATCGAACTTCTTGATGGCATTGTTAGAAATGTTTTTTAAAGGTTGAAAAACTTTCGATGGCATGGACCAAAAGCCTCAGGGATGTCAAGGAACACTTGGGTATGATGTAGAAACATTTTGCATTGAGTTAATGTGTAACATGATTATGCCATGAGGTATTGACAAAGCAATATGAAAGTACAAAAATTGATGGCATGAACACCACGGTCGTTTAGGAAGGAGTTAGAAAACTTTAAATGTGGAAATGTTGGAGAATATGTGAGAATAATGATCTCACCATTTTACAACCAAAATTAGCAATGTAAATAGTACGAAGAGCCAAGGATTTAGAATACAATCTTGATCGGAGGGAGATTCCTTGATCTATGTTTAAGCCTCCTTGTACAGTCGACCCCAAGAGTTGTCTCGTACTAGCCATCACTGTAGGGCACCGTTTTAGCTGTAGGTTCTTACATTAAGTAGTCAGTTTGAAAGGCGATGTAACTAGTCTCATTTTCTTGAACTTGATCGGAGGGAGATTCCCTGATCTATGTTTAAGCCTCCTTGTAGAGTCTCTTTGTAATAATCTTACCTAACTAATGGGAAAGTAGCTTCATTTTGGAAAAAAAAAACAATCTTGTAAAATATGTAAAAACAATGGCGTCACTTGGGGTCAAGTTATTTGAACTTTTTTGTTGAGTTGATGTGATGCGTAGAAGTTCTTTTGAAAACAAGAATAACATGAGATGACGAGGGTTAAATTGAAGAACTTGTGTTGAATTGAAGTCATACCTAGGAGACCTTGACTCTGAGAAAACTCAAAGTTAGAACAGAAGAAAACACACAAGGTATGGAAAGCATTGATAACATGCAAGAATAATGGCATCACTTGAGGTCAAGCGGAAGACCTTTGCATTAAATTGGTAAACCACCGCACAACAAACACGAGACCTTCAGAAAGGTAAGAACAATTGCATTGAAGTACTTACTACATTTTCGTAGTAGTGGTGAAGGCCACTGTTCTAGTTTTGGGATATTGGATTTATTATTTACTTGATTAGGCCCTAGAAGGCCTTCCATTAAAATCCACCACCAATAATTTTGTTCCAAAGGCAATGCTATTGGATGGTGACATGAAAACAATTTCGTTATTATTTTATTCTTGGATGCATCACATTTGATGAGACATGCATTCACATGAATCTTTAATGCTCCTAAACACCAATGTATCAAAGTTCAATTTGTTTTTGGTTTTATGTTCTCCCAAAATCTTACTATCTCCCTTTATATATCCTTAAGAACATGTGAGAAAGCCTTACAATGATACAATTTGATGCAAATAATAATGTTGCACATTTAGGATCTAACAACTTTTATATTGTTAGGTTGATGTGATAACTAGCTACATCGCAAGACCTTCATGAAAAGCAAGAATAGTAGGTTAGTTACGGATGAACTAAGGTGGGATGGAAACCAAAGCAGTGAAGGCGTGTACTCAAACAATGACATGCAATGTTGTCCTCACATAACATCAATTGTGAGGACAAAACATGGGGATGACTCGTAGCTAGAGGTAAAAGAAAGATTCACAATTCCACTGTTCTTAGGTAGAAGTCCAAAGCACCACAAGAAGAGGGATAGAAAGTTCTGCTTTAACCTTTCAATACGCAAACCTACAAACATTTTGTTTTTCAATAATTGGTTGATAGGATTTCGGTTCGTATATCTACATCGAGGATTGATTTGTGTTCGCATATCTACATTGAGAATTGATTAATGAATGTTGACAAGCTTTCCCACGTTGAAACACATCAAAGTCGAGCTTGTACAGTTTGATTCATGTTGTATGAAAATTCTTCACTTTGAAAGTGTGCTTGTGAGAATTTCTCAATTGGGTCTCTCGAGGATTGTATTTCGAATTGCAACATCATGTAGTTTATAGAATCACTGTGCACAAGCATAGTTTTCGTATATAATGCACCCAAATGGGACAAATCATGCAAATATCATTCACAACCAATACATTTTTCGTTTCATACAATGAAAAATCTATTTTTATTGGTTTGCATTTTAATATTCTATGCTTTAGAGATTTGTGTTTGGGAGGATTAATGAGGCCACCAACTTGTCTTTTATGATTGAATGGCCATTTTTTGGGAAGTGATGTATCCTACAAATATAGGATAGAAGCATCCATACACTAAAAGGTGTGATTAGTTTACGAGTGTTAATAATTAGGTAACTAACTAAGAGTTAATTAGTATCTAATTATGTGAGTAGTTAATCACGTATGTGATTAAGCAACAAAAGACTATATGATATATATTTGTGTGTATGTGTGAGAGAGTAAGGAAGTTGAATGAGAGATAGAGAAGAAAATATACTTGTGAACAATAAGGCAAAAATGGGGGATGATTAACACAAGTCTAGCTTAAAGACCTTTTCTATATTAACAAGCATCAAGTTACAAAAATACCCACAATGAGGTATATATACATATCATGTGCAAGGGTGCACATTTGTGAGGAGAATATAGGTACAAGGATGTAAGTCCTATATTAAATGAACTTGGTAGTGGAGGTGAAGTCAACACACTAACTAGATGCTATGTATGTAATTGCTAAGTTACACATTTGACAAAATAACTAAACCTAGTTGAGCTTGATATCTCAACAACGAGTAAAGGGTGAGAGCGGGGACAAGCAATATGGGCATTGGTGAGTCCTTATTCCATGGAGAGTGCGTACCTATGAATATAGGATAGAAGCATGCATACACTAAAGGTGTGATTAGTTTTCCAGTGAAGGGTGGGGGTAGGGACAAACAACATGGGCATTGAGTCCTTATTCCATGGAGAGTGTGTAGCTAAATTGACGCCCAAATATTGCTTGCAAGACTGTAATCAACATAGGCTTTGTTATTTTGGAGGAATTTGGAAGATGTCAAACGCACCAGTGATTGGTATGAGAAGAATTGCCATTTATATTAGTCCATAATGATCTATATGAGAGTTGGATGCTTGTGCAATGTATGCAACTTCCACAAAGGAATCACATATGTGGTTTTTGTTGTTGGCATATCCATGGTTGCAACTTGCATGATGTCTTTTTAGAGATTTTAACAATGCCTATTCTATTGATGATAATTCTTTAAGGTGGCTCATATCTGGTCACAATTGAGAAATGAAAATTTGTTGGAACTCGGAGAATGACTACTTAGATCATATATATGATTAATGTTAATTATATCACACAAAACTTACACAAATTGTCATATCCAATACCTATTCAATGCTCAATCAATATGATAATTCTATACCAAATTGTAGTTTGACCATGCTTCAAAAGTCTTGAGTAATGTTTGATTTTTGCAAAGGGGATATGCACAATTCAAGATATCAACTTGTTAATAATTAGGTAATTAACTTGGGTTAATTAGGGTCTAATTATGTGAGTATTGATAAAGCAGACGGGAAATTATGTGATTTGTGTGTGAGAGGAAGAGAGAGAGGAAGATACACTTATATGAACAATGAGATAAATGGGAAATGATTAACAAGAGTTCCTCTATATTAATAAGCATCATCAACTTACAAAAATACCCACAATGAGGAATATATACAACTCATGTGCAAGGGTAAGGGTGCACATGTGTGAGTAGAATATAGGTACAACTTACAAGGATGTAAGTCCTATATTAAATATACTTGGTAGTGGAGGATCTTGAATGTATACCCACTTACGTACAAGTACAAGATCCTATTTAAGGGTTTAAAAGGTCAACACATTAACTAGATTCTATTTATGTAACTACTAAGTTATGTGGTTAACGAAATGGCTAAACTTAGTTGACCTTGATATCTCAACACAACTATATTGTGTTCAAGATTGACAAATGACATTTATTCTTTGAACTATCCTCTTGTTTATCTAAGCTACCGAACCTATGCTAGCCTACAACCAAAATCATGAATGGTGGTGACGATTAAATGGTTGCCAAAATATAGGGGGCGGTAGATTAGATCTTTGAGGGTACAATAATGTACATGAACATTTCAATGCTACCAAGTGTCTTCTCAAGTGCCAAGGTACAATGTTGTACTAAAAAGCACTTTGAGGCACACACATTAGAATACTATTAAAGTAAAGCCTTTTTTCAAACATAACTAATGTGCCTTTCATGTCTTGTCGACACCACATCAATTTCTCAATTGTTTATCCTTGAATGATGTTAGACTTGCAAGCGAGAGCTTTGTAAATGTATGTTCATTGAAAGGGAAAAAGGTTATGTTTAGCAACTCATCTTTTGTCTAAAGCTCTTCATGTTTTACGTCGTCTCTTGATCGTTTATTATTTTATTTTTGTCACGTATTTTTCAAACTTCTCCTGTCCCATGACTCTTTTGTCAGCTACCACTTATTTTATATCGCATTAATGTCGACATTTAGTTCTTTTTTTGTAATGCACCTCTTTCTCAAGGTCTTGATGGTGCATGTTATTTTTTTCTAAAGTTCACATCTTTGTTTACCCATATTATAAGCTACCCTCGTGAAAGATGAATACATACATTAAGAAAATCTTTCAAGGAAAAATAAAGATGAATGCACTAGGATCCTTTGGTTTTTGCACATGGTATTTCCACATTGCTTTGACAACCACCGATTTATGTATAGCTCTAGACAACAAAACTATTTGGTTGTAACTACTCTAAGTGGCATTTTAGTTCAAAGCCCTACACATCTTTATACATATTTTTTCCACACAAAACCTTTTGCAATAACGACAAGAATAACAATCGAATTTGGATGTATAAGATAACTATGCTCTATCATAACATAATGAAAGGATTTGCTCATTAATGACATTTCGTTTATTGTCAATGTTTTTAAAGGTAACTTTAGGTTGAACATCGTGGCAAAAGGTAAATATGAGAAAAACGGACAAAAGAGACAATTATTATTTGGTTGAAGTTGGGTGCTCACAATAGAACTATTCAACTCGAAGATTTTACAATTAATAGTTGATCTAGAATGAATATAAAACCACGTTGATTGACTTGTAGAATGGAAATATTGTATTATGATCTTACATATTTTGAAGGACATAGTTTGCATGTGGTGGTTGGTGAAACGTAAAGTATCCAATTGTAATAATAGATGTCTTTATGACACGTTTGCTTAATTGCAACCATACAATGTAGACTTGTACATATGTAAAGCAATATTAGGAAATCTAAAAATTTGGCAAGCTACTATGAGTGCCAAGAAAGGATACGCTGGTGACAACACTTTTACGAGCTTTCCTTTTATACAACAATATTTGTTAGCATACAAAAGCCTAACCAATACCCAAACGATTGTGATACCAATGTGGAAAGAATCATGAAATGATGTATAGTATAAAAAAGCAAGTTTGCCATGTCACTTGTAACAGAAAGAAGCCCTTTAAGAATCGTATTGGACCAAGGGATACTGATAAAATAGCACATTCTAGAAGAAGCACATATCTTGGGCCAATAGTAGTAGTACAACTTGCAATGATAACCTGTAGGTACAAAGTTCTAAGTGTCTAAAGTTATTGGCACAATTGCATGTTAAAAGGAAATACAAGATGCCAATCCTTTTGTTTGAAAAGAAAATTGCCAAATTTTCATTCAATATTTGCTCAAAAAAACAAAACACTTTACTTTAGCATTGAAGCATGCAAATCATTGTAATCTTACAATAGTTTCAATTTTTATCATATTACTTGCATTAATGTCTTGTGTTAAAATCATTAAAGGAAACAAAGACAACAAAATCTACCAAAAATTCCTTACTTCAAATCAATCACAATGCAAGATCATATTGGAGATCTAGTTTACTTTCAAGAATCCTAAATATTGTCGATGTGCATTGTTTCCCATCCCCTTAATGAATAGAATTGCCTTACGAGAATGCTTTTATTTTTAACCGTTGGATTGCGGAGAGCAATATGTTAAACCATGGTTTTAGGAGAAACTATTTGTGAGAATGATTGCAAACTAGAAATATGAAGACTTTTAAATAGATTATTGTATATCGAACCCATTTCTCAAGACATGAATTTACAAATCAAACTTTGCATCACTATACTATCACATTCATATTGTTACGGTTATTGATTTTAACTAGTTAGAAGTAGGCAATGCCTATATAATTTGGATGTGGATTCAACATCCATTTTTTTATCTTTCTTCCACAATATACGAATAGGCAACATATTCCCTTGAGTTACAATTCTGTCTTCCACAAAGAGAGAATGAAGTCGTCCAGAAGGCAAAATATCGAAGTAAAGGCATTCATGAGAGTTTTTATAACCCTGACCCCCAACAAGACATGTAGGGATGAAAACATACCATACCAAAATATAATCGTTTGAGAAGGCTGAAAGGAAGATATCGTAAAGATTCTATCCATTTCTACATAATGTTCCCTCCCCAAAT
The DNA here is from genome assembly GCF_043228905.1 of Azolla caroliniana. Taxonomy (NCBI): domain Eukaryota; kingdom Viridiplantae; phylum Streptophyta; class Polypodiopsida; order Salviniales; family Salviniaceae; genus Azolla; species Azolla caroliniana. The sequence goes on along the minus strand of NW_028230483.1, from coordinate 156,894 downwards.
TGTACTACAAACATGGATTTTGTTTTCCATCGCTGAAGAAGAAAAAGTTAGCCAATTACCATCGACTCAACTTCACCTTTATCAAAGTCAGCCCAATTCAACCTAGTTCTCTTCCCTAACATTACCCCCTCTTCTGATGTAAATAATGGGTTCAATATGAGGGGTTGGTGCAACCATTCCTCCGTACATGATGGTCGAGATTGGACTAAGTTATTGTTGAGCGAGCAAGCTCAACCGGATCCGGATGTCAGGAATAGTACTAAAACAAAGAGAGAAATAGTACTGGAAAAGGGAAGTACTATTGGTACTAAGAGGACGAGATTGCGTAAGACTGCCGAGAGAGAAAGAGAGAAGAGGAGAGAGAGAGAGAGAGAGAGAGAGAGAGAGAGATGATGATAACAGAGGATATACTATGTGAAGAGTAAGTACAAAAAGGCTATGAGGCTTAAGACTGGCGTTGAACCAATTTGGTTCAAAATAATGCATAGTGCCTTCTTTTATAGTGTTCTCAGGAGTAATCCTGAAGCTTCTAGAATGTTCCAGAGAAATATGGAATATACATTAATTTCCTATAATAAAACTTAAATGAAAATAATATCCAACGTATTACAATAGATGGTATAATGGTCAAGAGCTCGACCCATATAACATAAGGTCATGGGTTCGAGTCTTGCCATATCGTGACACCAGATCGACTGGATAAGCCAAAGCTAGATCGGGATCGGGGAGCCGACCCACATGTGTGCCGTTTAGAGGTCTACTCTTTTAGACTACTAGGTAGTCATGGTCCTCGTAGTTAGTGTCAACCGCTCGTATGAGCATTGAAGTACTTGTCAGTACTTTTGTCAGTCCATATAAGGACTTGTATAAAAGTGCTCTCTAAGCACATTCTATGAACAGAGTATTATTTTTTAATATAGTTTTTGCTATTCTCCTCTCTCTATCTCTCCCACTCTTTATCTATGTCTTGTAAGGTTTCCATTAAACCTGTACTCTCTCTGTTGCTATCTGGTTGAACCGGTTTGTCATAAGCTTTCGCATATTAACTTTTACAGTTATGTTTCAAATCTTGTCTTTTGGAGAGAGAATAAAGTGGAGATACGCTCCACCAAGATGCCTTTTTCCGCCCCCTGTCTTGGAACAACCCTACATGAGGGCTTTTGATACTTGACATGCTGGTTGATGTGGATATGAGGGTTATAATATATTGTATGAATTCGTTGTAGCCTTTGGGCATCTTTCCATTAATACTAAGGTGAATCTTCATAAAAAATAAAAAATAAAAGTAGGCAATGCCTTGAAACTATAAGCAATAGTTGTTTGATTACAAGTGTATCATATAATGTATAAAGGCACCCACATTATTTAGATGGAATTTTATGATATTATTAACTCTTTAAAGGGCAATGCTATTTTCATTTGTATTTGGACAATGTTGTAAAGCAAGTTGAAACCAATAAACATGGACATAATAAACATGGACATAGTCGAATTACAATATGGCGAGTACTTATAGTATTAACTTTTACACATTATGTTTACAAAGTAATGCAACTTCTGTCATAGATATGACAACAATCATGTCATGACTTGAACTCTTAACCTATTGTATTGTAATCAAAGGATATGTCTTAACCAACACATCCAATACATGGTCATATTATTTTAGTAAATTACCATAGATGATCTATACATGTAGGAGATTTTAGAAGCTTTTAGAAAGCTCCTGGAACATTCTAGAAGGTTGTGCATGGAAAGGAGTCTTTGCATGGAACTACATTTAGAGCCCACAAACATGTATAAGTACAGGGGTTCACCTTGGCCCTAGTCAAGGTGAACAACGCCAATTACGGAAGCATAATGCAATTCTTGTTCTCTTGTCTATGCTCTCTCTCTCTCTCTCTCTCTCTCTCTCTCTCTCTCTTAGTATCGAGCCTCGTCTACTCGTCCATAACAGTCTCTATCCCTTTCTTGTTCTCTTTCTTACGCTCTCACTCTCTCTTAGTATTTAACCTCGTCTACCCCGCAGTCCACAAAGCATGTTAGATTGACTTTGTTACATTTGGGCAAGCTATACAATTAGGAGAGCTAAGGATCCCACACTGCCACACTCCAACTGGTAGTGACCTATGTATTACTAGCGATTGGAACATGGTAATTTGCTTAACGTGGTGTTGTTTCTGTATTTTCTGCCAAAACTTGGTAATAATTACATGGGGAACATGACATGTGTGCTAAATATTTGCAACAGCTAACTCACGGGTGGTTTGAGTGGCTGGAATGTGGCATCCCAATCTAGTCGTGAATTGGAAGAAAGGGATGGCTTTGCTTCTTGGACCCGCATAAGGATCACACCACGTCCATTGCAAAGGGTCCCAACTTACCTTACGTAGCCATGCGTTTTCAGGAATACATATGTGCCATTCTGGTTGTACTTTGATTGGATCAGGGTTTATAACTTATTCATGACCTATATAGGTGAGTACTCGAATTGCCATGTTTGATGTTGGTCCTCATTGTCTCGTAGTTCATGGCCTTGGATCTTGTCCGGTGTTTCCTTACCTCTTGGGACCAAGGAGCCCTCCTCCTCATAGCCCATCCACTTCTTTATGACCATTCTTTGATTAGCAACTTTAGAGTTAGGTTTATCACACTTGAGTCCTCGTCTTATGTCACACGCTTTTCACATGGATGCACTGAATCTATCCTCAAATCGGCGTGAATAACTTGGTTTAAGATCTATGTTTAGAATCCATCTCAACCGAGGGGCCCAATTGGCCCCTTTCCGTGGTGTAAAGTAAGCAAAGCTTGTTCGTAGTAGCATTTTTTAGTAGTCATCCCTTGGTTGGAGTTCTCATACCACAAATTTGGTGAGTAATACTTTGGATTGTGAGAGGGGATCAATTAGACCCAATCCTCCTCTCAACTTGGGTGATGTGAGCATAGGCCATGCTACCTTGGCCCAAGCTGCATGATCTTCCTTACTAGACCAAATGTAGTTGTGTACCAGTCTTTGAATTTGATGTATACTTTCCTTGTAGATTGTCCAACATGATAGGTTGTACCATGCCATGAATGCATTGTTTTGCCATTCAATTTAATATTTTGCAGTGATCATTGAACTACCTTGGCCCAAGCTGCATGATCTTCCTTACCATACCAAATGTAGTTGCGTACCAATATTTGAATATGACGTATACTTTCCTTGTAGATTGTTCAACATGATAGGTTGTACCACACCATGAATGCATTATTTTGCCATTGAATGTAATATTTTGTAGTCATCATTGAATATTTTAGTTAGAACAACTCTATAAAATTTTCAAATATCTTAACAAACTCCTTACTAATGGGAATTATGAAGTATACAAAGAAAAAATTACGTATGAAAGTGTTCAACAATTACACATAGGGTAGTAGGCCAATAAAATATTTGTAGAGCATGGAGCTATGTTATTTTCATAACAAATCATTTATGAATGATACAAGTAATGTGATAGTATAGGCCCTTGACCACATTGTATTCTAATGTTTTCATTGCTTAAATTTATCAATTTCATTTGTTATGACTTGCAGCCATCTAGTGATAGTGCTTTTCTATTCTTCATAAACTACACAAGAAGTGAATTTCTTTGGATAAAAGTATTATGTGTGGAAATCCTACATTTCATGTACACGAGTTGCTATAAAAGCTTTTGTTGAAGTTCTTAGAACTTGACAATCTTGATATATTTGTATTTTGGTGATGTAGCAATGATGTAGTGGAACGTGTGCTTGGTGACATGTGGCCCTTCTTTCCAGACACTCTCAACCCATGCCAATTACACAAGCGTAGAGAAATGACAAATTGTGCTACAACATTAAAACTGAGAAAATTAGAGTGAAGAAAAAGAAAGAACAAGAGACAAGAGACAAGAGACCAGAAAGAAAGGAGGATAAACACTCCCTTCTACCCCAGTTTAATCATATGGCATGTTTGGGCTTGGTTAATGTATAGAATGCCATGTTGGGAAGCAAAGAAAAATAATTTGCTTTTCAAACAACTAGGACAAGGTTTTGTGTTCTTATAAGTCAAGCTATAATGTCTCAACTGCAAGAAATGCCAGCTTTGCAATATCCAATTCCAAATTTGATTGGGTATACCTAAGATAGATTGGACATTTGTAGGTCATAAAAGACTTGCCAAAGTAAAACAAATGATGTATATCATTAACGAATTTAGAGGTATGCGGGGATGTTAGAACAAGTTAGTAAACAATGGGGAATAACAATTTCGTCTTCCTTTCAAAGCAAAGTTATTTATTTGGAGGGTGATGTTGGGTGGATTTTCTCTAGGAGTTGCTTTGCAAAGATGAAGTTTTTAAATAACCCCAACAACTTGTTCACATAAAGTTTTTGTTCTCAAGGCAAAGGAAATTCTCGATACTTGTGTTAACCGTTTTTGGGGAAAGCACCTTTGATGAGCCCACAGGCTATCAGTATCAAGGGTTGTGTTACGTGGAAGCCTCTTCTACACTGAGAAGACGATATGAGAACGAGGAACGTAGCTCGGGTGCGAGTACCGGGAAAAATACACAGATGAAGGAATAGTAAGAGCGAGATTTATATTAAATGAGAAGCTCACAATGATTACCGTACACGGCTCTCGGCCAGAAACAGTTTGTGTAGAGCTCAGTGCTATGATGTTAATCATGCTAAATAATCTAGGTATTCTCCCTTTTCGAGGTATGCAGATCTCGGTTTATATAGTTTTCTTCCTTAGACAGAGCCAAGCCATCGGCTGATTGTCAGGGCAAAAAAAACTCGACTTAGTTCTACCTATTTCCTCACCTACTTTTCTAGCTACCAGGGAGTTTACATATGATGTATTTATATTTCTGGCCTATGGACAACAACTTGCTTCTACGTCATTATTTGATATCAATACACAACTATGTTTGTATCTATGGAATGTTGCTAACACCTAAGTCAAGTAATTTTGTAAGTGCTCTCTATCTAATAGGTACAACATGACAATTCTATCACGAGATTTTACACAATAATTTGGACATTATGGATGCATGTGTTCATACAAGTTTTTATATGGGTGCACCAAGGAGGTTTAATACTTGCGAGAAATTAGACAAATATGAAGGTTGTTGAGCGAGCAAGCTCAACCGGATCCGGATCGGTATCCGGAAACAACCGGCCGGAGTAGGGAGATGGATCGGAGAGCTGGATTCAAGTGTGAACTGGAAGCCTAGTAGTAGCCTAGACTACTAGGTAATCATTATCTCGTAGTTAGTGTCAATCGCTCGTAGGAATATTGAAGTACATAGTACTTCTGTCAATCCTTTTGAGGACTTGTATAAATAGTGTTGTTTAGCACGTTGGATGTACAAAGTTACAGAGTGTTTTGTTATTATTTTGAATCTACGTTCACGTTCTGCTCTCTCTCTCTCTCTCTCTCTGTGTCTCTCTCGCGTATACTCTCTGTGTATTAAGCTTCTCCATTAAACCTTTATCTTATTCTCTGTTGCTATTCGGCTGAGCCGGTTCTGTCTAACGCTTCCTCACGTTAACATTCACATGGTATCAGAGCGCTAGGGTTGAGAACCTCTGCAACCGACACTTGTTTTCGTAGACGAACCCTAGAACCCGGTAACAACAAACAAAGAGAAGATATGGATAGAGGAGTGGTGAGTTCACTTCCAACAGAGAAGCTCGACCGGAGCAACTACGTGTCCTGGTCATACAAGATGCACCAATACCTGCTGGGGCATGGATATTGGAGCTTCGTGGAAGGAACAAACAAGGTAGTGCCGGAGCTAGCACACGAGGACTTCCTGATATGGGAGAAAGGAGCGAGCTGAGTATTGTACTGCCTCGCGTCTGTGTGCACCACCAGATGCTCGGCCACATAAAGGATGCAAAAACACCGAAGGAGGCCTGGGGAAATCTGAGGAAGTTTTTCGCCGCGAGTACCACAACCCGTAAGGTGCAACTCCACCAGGAACTGAACAACATCCGTCAAAGAGACATGTCGGTTATGGACTACACCACCAAGACAAAGGAGATTTGTGACGTACTCAGGTCCATCAACGTGACGGTGGATGAAGATGAGATGGTACAAATCTGCCTTGGTAGTCTAGCACAAAGGTACGAGCCAATCCGGATAACGATTTGCACCCGGGAGAAGCTACCGACTTTCTTCGATTTGCAATCGATGCTGATAATCGAAGAAAACCACGCGAGTGGGTCGAGGACCACTCAATCAGATGGCCGGATGCTGTACATGGAGACAGATCGGCCCATGGACATGGTGGACGAGGTGGGTCGGCACGCAATGGAGGCGCCCGACAAGAGCAGGACCGGAGGCATAGAGGTAGTGCCAATAGTAGTTCCGGACCCTCCACAAGTAGGGGGAGTGAAAGCAGCGCCAGAAGCCGGCAAGAAAAAGGCAACACGGAATGCGGGTACTTTGGCAAGAAGGGCCACTGGGAAAGCGAGTGCTGGAAGAAGTGCGCCGATTCGGACAAATCCGGATATGGCAAAACCGATCGGGAAAACCGGCAAAGCTCACACTATGCAAGAGGATCAGAGGGATTCAGAATCGGGAAAACCGGAAAAGCGCCAACCTTCGTGATGAAGCACAAGGCTAACTCGGTGAAGAAGACTACTTCAAAATCAGAGGAAGTATGGTATGTTGATTCCAGAGCGTCCAACCACATGACAAGCCATGAAGAGTCGTTCTCTTTTTTGGAAAAACTGGAACAACTGTGGATTGTCGAAACCGGAGACGACACCCCTCACCCAATTGTGCATGTCGGAGAAGTTCCTTTAAGCCATGTCGGACAAAAGGGGAAGCTGATGAATGTACTACACGTTCCGACTATCACAAAGAACATGGTGTCGGTGGGACAAATCGTCGACCAGGGGATGCAGGTGTGGTTTATGCACCTCAGGTGCTTCATCGAGGAAGAAAGCCGGATAATTGTGTAAGGGCGGAGGGAAGGGAGGATGTTCATCCTCAACACAAATGACATTGGCACCGCCTTGTTTGCCAAACGACAAAAGATTGAATCAGACATAGATCTTTGGCACAAGCAGATCAGCCACGTCAATTATCTGAGCCTTCAAGACCTGCAATCGAAACAAGTCGTTTTCGGGTTTGCCGAAATTTAGCGGCCGGAAGGCCAAAATTTGTGAAGCCTGCCAAATCGGGAAGCAACACGGGCTTCCATTCCCCATCGAACGAAACCGGAGCCGTAACAAGCTCGATCTAATACATTCAGATGTATGGGAACCGGCACAAAATGTTAGTTTTGGCGCCCGTCGATACTTTGTCTCCTTCATCGACGACTACAACCAACACACGTGGATCTACCTCATCAAACGGAAGAGCGACGTCTTCAAATGTTTCCGGAACTTGCAAAGCTTGGTTGAACAGGAAACGGCGAGGAAAGTCAAGTGCTTGCGGTCGAATGGCGGCAAAGAATACTTTTCCGGCCAATTCAACAGTTATCTGGAGCAGAACGGAATTCGGAGAGAATTCATCTTAAGATACACACCGGAGCAAAACGGTGTGGCCGAAAGGAAGAATCGGTCGATTGTCGACGTGGCAAGGTCAATGCTAGAGGAGAACAACATGCCTCAATTCTACTAGGTTGAGGCAGTCCGGACAACCATTTACATCCAAAACCGAATCAGAGACAAGGTGTCAGCACATGAATTGTATTTCGGGCAGAAGTCGAATTTGAGACACCTTCGGATATTCGGTAACATAACATATGTGCATGTACCGGATGAGAAGCGGAGGAAGCTGGATCCAAAGTCCAAGAAGTGCATCCTAGTCAACTACTCGCATGAGCAAAAGGGGTATACGTGTTATAACCCCCGGACTAAGCAGGTCCGAGTAAGCCGAGATGTCAAGTTTGATGAGACGGCATCATGGTACTCCCTACCGACTCCAACTCCAAACGAAGACCTGATTCCGGAAGATGAGGCTAGTGAGCTCGAGGAGGTCCAAGAAGAAGATGAAGAACTCGGCACTCTAGACAAGAGTCTGATCTCATTCTGGCTATGTGGACCAAATTAGCAGCTGAGTCGGGATGAACAGTCAGATGAAGAACCAGTGAGTAGTGGACACTCTGCCGTGCTCTCCCCGCGCAAGGAACCGAGCAAATGGTTCACGTGCACAGAGAAAGGGAAGCAGAAAATGTCGGAATACGAAGACGGCAACGTTGAGTCGGATCATAGCGAATATGACTCCAGAAAGGATGAAGGCGTTTCTTTGGGAACGAAGTCCGAACCAGCCAAGAAGGGCCCCAAACCGGGTGATGACAAGTTATCCCGGTCTTCTCGCCAGAAGAACCCCGTTACGCGGTACGAGTACAATGAGTACATGGCGCATCACTATGCGTACATGACCAAAGTGGCTAAAGTGTGTGAACCGGAGAGCTATGCAGAAGCGGCAAAGGACGCAAATTGGCGTGCTGCTATGGAGGAAGAAATGAGGGCACTCGATGCCAACGACACATGGGACCTCGTTGACCCTCCCCGACACTATAAACCGATCGGTTGCAAATGGGTGTATAAGGTAAAGTACAATGCTAACGGTTCGGTTAACCAGTACAAGGCCCGGTTAATGGCGAAGGCATATGCACAGACCCACGGAATCGACTACGACGAGACCTTCGCTTCGGTAGTGAAGATGACGACGGTTCATGTGGTACTGGTGGTTGCTACGACAAGGGGGTGGCATCTTCACCAGATGGACGTGAAGAATGCATTTCTTCAAGGTGACCTTGAAAAACAGGTCTATATGATCCAACCTCCCGGTTTCAGTCGGAGATGAACAAGTCGGGGGTGTGCCGGTTGAAGAAGTCGCTTTACGGTCTGAAACAAGCCCCCCGAGCTTGGAATGTGAAGATCACGAACTGGTTGCATAAGATGGGGTTTGTGACCTCTAAATACGACGCATCGTTGTTCATCCGGCAAGGTCCGAACGGTCCGGTTTGCATCTTACTTTATGTAGATGATTTAGTCATCACCGGACCCAGACTCAATGAAATCAACCGTGTCAAGGCCCAACTGTCGAACGCATTTGAGATGAAGGATATGGGGGACCTTCATTATTTCCTTGGGATCGAGGTGATCCGAACCCCCAACGACATATTTCTCTCACAATGACACTATGTGTTGAATATGTTGTACAAGTTCGGCATGACGAAATGTCGACCTATCTCCACACCCCTGGACCGGAACCAGAAGTTTCGTCCCAACTCCGGACCAGCCTGCGATGAGAAACAACTCCGACAAATAGTCGGAAGCCTGATATACTTGACAATCACCCGATCCGACATCAGTTATCCGGTCGGTGTGATCAACCAATTCATGTAGAACCAACATGGAGCACCTTCAGTGGGCGCATCGAATATTGCGGTATGTGAGCAGCACGAAGGACCGGGGATTGTTATACCGGCATGGTATAACTAAAGAGTTAGTCGGATACACAGATGTTGACTAGGCTGGTGATGCATCGGATCGTTGATCCACCTCAGGTTACATGTTTTCTCTAGGTAGCGCGACTGTTGCAAGGAGCAGCAAAAAGCAGCCAATAGTGGCTCTGTCAAGCATTGAGGCTGAGTACCGGGGCGCTACCAATGCCACCTATGAAGCCATCTGGCTTCGGCGACTACTGTGAGATCTCCGGATCGAGGTGCCGACCCCAATCCTAATCTATTGCGACATGCCGCACTTGAGCGGGTCCTGAGCGGTGAAGTCGAACACCGGTATGTTCAGACGAATCGGCAGGTTGCCGACATCTTCACCAAACCGCTCGGATCAGACAAGTTGCAGCACTTCATGGAAATGCTTGGTGTTCAACATCTTGACGTGCCGCACTTGAGGGGGAGAACGAGCAAAGGCAAAGAAACTGTTGACAGCACTGGACAAGGAACCGGAAAGGGAAGAACCAACAAAGGGGGAGACAAGAGGAAAAAGGAAGCCGGGTCGACGAAGGAAGTCGGCACATCCGAACAAGTTAGAACGAGCGGAAGCGACGGCTGAGTCAAGAAGGATAGAGTCGACGGGAAGGAGAAGGCCAAGACCTAGACATGGTATGATGTGGTGAAGGGCCTAAAACCGGAAGACAAGTTGGAGAACACCAATTCGGACAAGAGTGGGAAGGAATCGGAGACCACCGATTTGCTTCAACAGTTGGATTCGGCGGAGCCGGATCAACTATAGGCCAAGCGGACACAGACGCAGCGGAAGTCGACGCCAACACGATGGAACCGACAAGTCGACAAGTGCCGGAGTCGCAACAACGAGGGAGCTGAAATGGTCCTGTTGAGCACACAAGCCGACTGAGGAGGTCGAGGTGCGTAGAACCAGAAGAGTCGCGGCAAATAGGACATGACCGGACGAGGAGCGCGAGCAAGGCGGAGCGATGCTAGAAGGAGCCAGGTAGCAGAACCGTCTGCCACAGACACGAACACCACGATCCGACCTCAAGTTGAGCTTGAGGGGGAGTGTTGAGCAAGCAAGCTCAACCGGATCCAGATCGGCATCCGAAAGGATGAGCCGGATCGGTATCCGGATGGTATCCGAAAACAACAGGCCGGATTGGGGAGACGTATCGGAGAGTCGGATTCGAGTGCGACTGGAAGCCTAGACTACTAGGTAACCATTGTCTCGTAGTTAGTGTCAGTCGCTCGTATGAGCATTGAAGTACACAGTACTTCTGTCAGTCGCTCGTATGAGCATTGAAGTACATAGTACTTCTGTCAGTCCTTTTGAGGACTTGTATAAATAGTGTTGTTTAGCACGTTGGATGTAAAGAGTTACAAAGTGTTTTGTGATTATTTTGAATCTACGTTCACGTTTTGCTCTCTCTCTGTCTCTCCCACGTATACTCTCTGTGTATTAAGCTTCTCCATTAAACTTATCTTATTCTCTGTTGCTATCCGACTGAGCCGGTTCTGTCTAACGTTTCCGCACGTTAACATTCACAAAGGTCAATAAGTAGCTATGGAGATAACAATTATTCAAACTACCTGAACTCAAACTTGAATATGTTATATAAACATGGGTGATAGGAGAATTTGTGTAACTGTGATAAATATGAGAGGTTGACCTTGGGAATATAACAATCATTATGGATACGCATTTTCTCCTCTTCATGGGTACTAACCTAATTTGTTAGAGATCAGTGTGCTCAAGCAAATTCCTTTTTTCATTCTTCCTAAAGTTATAAACACCTTACAAAATTGATTACATAAATATAAACATTTTGTTTGTGTTATGCATAATTGTTTTTTAGTTTCTCGGATCTAAGCTTACGTTATTCATCTTGAAATTTGTGTTGCTTACATTATTTGACTCGTCACACTCGCATTATTTTTTCATTTGGCTCATCATCATTAATCTTAAAACACCGTGTCATTTTAACTCGAATGCCTATCATAATAATATGCATCTTGTTTCGTTTTCTAAGATATAGTATTAGGTGTGTGCTTACTTGAGCCTTATACATTAAGTTTATGGTTTTATTGGTTTTTGTTTAGGTTGAAGGTCATTTTTACTCATAATAAAGGAAGCCAAAGAAAAACTTTAATACTTAGTCACATCAAATGTCATAGTATAATCTCTTTCAAGCTAGGAACATGTTGTAATGGAAAAAAAACAAAACAAAAAAGTGTATTAGTTAGTCCCATCAAATGTCATATATAATCTTTTCAACCTAGAAATATATATCTTCATAAACGTAACATATTAGGCATGGATTCTCCTTGAAAGACCTATTTCTTTAGTGTTGGCATAAAACTTAGGAGCACACATTTGATGGGTTGTCAATTAAAAGAGAGTGGCCTCGATTTTAACCAAAGACCTCCTTGTTATACTATCTAATAATGTCAAACAGTCATGGTAAGGTAGGCGATCCTAGAGTTATTCAAGATGATTGGGGAAAAGAGTCTATACGTGACTCATTAAGTCTCTTGTTAGTCGTCATATCATAGGGCTCAAGCTTAGAAAAGAACAAAAAAACACTAGGCTAGACAAGAATATCAAGCTAGATTATGGCAGGGGTAGAGGGAAATTTTGTTGGAGGTGGAAAGCGAAGAGATCGAAAAGAACAACAAAGGCACTTTGTTTTGGCCAATGCCAACACTTAGATGTGAAGGTTGGGAGATGAAATGAAATTAGATACCCCACTAGTCCTTTTTAGGGAGCGTTAATGCTTTTTCGGTATTGTGATCTTAAATTTATTGTTCTAAGCCTAGACACAACAAAATTGCATAATATAACTTATGGTATTCTTTTCCAAATAGTGAGGCACGACCAAGCCCATGAGATTACTTCCTTATGTTGGAGTAGGGTTCAGAGTAACTCTCTCCCAAAAGATGAAAATTGGAGTGGGTTTTGTTGTTTCCATTGTGCTTTCTAGAGCTTGAGAATACATGAATCCTCTTGAGAGGGAAGACGGCCTTTGATTAAATCCAATAATTTCTACATGGCTATTGTCAACTTGTGCCATATGGTTCTAGATTAAATCTGGCAAATATTGTGACCATTGTGTTTAGTTGCTACTACCAAGTTTAGAATCCAATAAGGAATACACATATGAAGAGAGTGTCTAATTGAGATCAATGGTGATAAATTGCATGCATGCATTTGGCTCCCCAATATGTATAAACGCTTCTATATTCACAAGGTTTGAACCTACTATATCACCACAAATTTTTGAGCTTGTTAAATTTGTTTGATTACTTCTCTACCTCTTTTGAATTTGTGAGTACTTGAATGGGGAAGATGAAGCCAACTTGTTTCTTTCTAGTTCGAACCATGGGCATTGCCTTCATGTTGAATGTGGGGATCAAAATTGTTGTTTTCCTTTGGAGCTTTGCATTCATTTCATTAGATGATATGTGATCCATAACCATGATTTAATGCCTATAGTGTGGTTACCATCTTCGTAGCATAATAGATGAGATCTAGCCCAAATCCCCTCTTACGCCTCTCTCCCTCTATCTCTCTCTCTACATCACTTACCATGGTCCACTCTCTCTCTTTCTCACCCACAAAGATGGAGTTCTCCTTGAGGATGTCCCACAAACAAAGTATAATAACTCTTTCACAAGCTCACTATACATATGACAAGTCACACAAGACTAGTATATGGTTATAGTAGGGGCTATATTGATTCTACAAGAGCAAATCGTTCATGCCTCTAACATATGTGCCATATTCTAACTTTAAATAACAAAACAAATTCTGAGCTTGAATGATACCCATTATCAGAAGGCTCTATAGAATATATTTCTTGCACACATTTTTCTCATTTCTAGACTACATTTTGCCTCTTGACAAATTACAATGACCATATCAATCTTAAACATCGTGGCTCTCTTGGGTCCACATAAGCCTAAGGTGGTTGAAGATTAAGTCCAAACCATCGGTTCAATAGGTTCATGTGAAAGAACAATTGCGTATTGGCTACATCTTAAATATTTACACACACATACCACATATTTTAATATGTAGGGCTATAAAAGTTGCTACCATGGAACAAAGGATTATGCATACTCATATTTGCATTGAAGTGAAGTTCTTCATCTTATTTCAACTAAACAGAAAGTTCGTCATTGAGCACAAAATGTAAACAATCATAAAATACTCACAACATAAAAACCAACGACCATCAATTTAGCATGCACCATCCATCTCCTCCGCACCTCCTTAATATGAACTTTTTAAATTTAATCACATAAAATATGACTATCTCGAGGAAATTCATGGAATTGTACATATGTTGAATTGTTATTTTGGGGATAAGTTAATCAATTACAAAACCAATGTCTAGTTCCTTTCTAATCATTAATTGTAATTTTGTGGCATATCCATAGGGTAATGCAATTATTAGTACAACTATGTTCTTAGTGCAAAAACTGGGATATCTATTTTCCTTTAGCAAGAGATTATGGTGTGACAACTATTTTCTGCTTGTTTTAAACGTTTGTACATATGTCTCGATTCTTTAATCTATGTTACTTCAAAGAATTGGTGATGAGCTTGATTTCCATCACTCTCGTGCATAGGAGAAACTCTATTGGTCAACCTTTGTTCCACATTGCGTAGTTGTTTTTGTGTTTATTGTCCATCCTCTCATCATCATCATGCTACCAAACACATAAAATTTAGGAATGGAGCAATCAGTACAAACTTAATGTCTAAAAGTTGCATTTCATGAACAAAATCAACTCTAGAATAAGTCCAGGTCAATGAACAATGTCCATCTTTCAAAGGACTGTACGTATACATATGTCGGGAACTCAAGGCTCCTTATACGCAACGCTCGGCCACAACTGAGCTTAGAATCATACACAGAAAAAAAACAGGAAAGAAAGCACGATGCGAAGAAGAGAAGAGTACACAGGATGTTTACGTGGAAAACCCAAACTAAGGGAAAAACCACGGCAGCCCACAGGCTGCAAACTATCACTATATTAGAATGTACAACAGCGAGTTCACGAAGGCAACGACCTCGTGCTCACAATCTTCGCCACAAGCGGTGGTTACAACTGAGGCAACGACCTATTCCTCTCTCTCACTCTCTCTGTACCCAGTTACGCACTCTGATCTCACGCAGACAAGAAAATAACAACAGTTACTAAAAGTTTGCCCTAAGTCATATTTATACTAATATGACTTTTCGGCTATTTACAAATATAGCCTCGATGGACTCTTAGAAACATATTTACGAATATGTCTCTTCATCCGGTGAGCATTCCTCACCGGGTCTGCACCATCCGGCTCTCCGTAGCCGGGTACTCCTCATCCGGTTCTCACCGGGTCTGCACCATCCGGCTCTCCGTAGCCGGGTACTCGTCATCCGGTCTTCACCGGGTCTGCACCATCCGGCTCTCCGTAGCCGGGTACTCGTCATCCGGTTTCGGCCTCGGCCAAGTTTGTTCATCGGCACTATTCTTCTCCCTTCCCATCCGGAGGGACCTGTCTCCCAACAACATATGCTCTTTTCATGGTATTTCATAAGATCTTTCATCACCCTTTGATTAACCAATCATCGAGCCCAATCTTTGTTTCTCCTCGATTCTTTTATTGATTAGTATAGAGTTTCTTAGGCATCAAATACATATGTTATCATCCATTTAAGGGTTGTTTAAGTAAATGTGACACATGTTTCATGAAACGGAACGCATTTATTTGTTTGATCAACAAATTCGGTACACTTATTATGAATCTACATGCAATTATTTGTTAGATCGTCTAGATGGGGACTTTCTATCATTTCTTATATGATTTATAAAGACAATGCTTTCACATTGTGCTTTTTGACAATGATTTCATGCAATATTTTTCAAATTGGGAGGATCTTAAATGGATACCATTCATTTTGATATCCCATCCAATCCCAACCTGTCACTTTACGTCGATCATACTCTTTTAATAGGAGAAATAGATTGATTGACATGAACCATCGAAGGGTAGGGGCTCATAAGTGTTCCCTATGTGACATTGACGTTTCAAGAAGCTCACAAACTTGAAAGAGTGATTGCCAATAGTTGTACATACGTTTTTTATGTAAAGACAATGAGGATTTGTTTAGGAGGCATCATATATATAATCGTAATATACAAAGCATCACGACTTTATAAAGATAGGCACAATATTTAGATATCCATAATGTTCAAAGCATCATATTTTAGTCTTAAAACTCAAAATTCCTAGATGAAGCAATTTTGTGCAGGCATTTCAATAGGCCCTTTCTTGTATTAAAAAAAGTTGTTGCCTGATTTCCAATCCAATTAAAGATGACATGTAATCATCTAGTGTCCACATCACTTAGATAGGTAAATCTCTACTAAAGTTTATGGCACAATTTACTCACATCCAAACCAATGCCTCCATATAAGGGGATGCGGAAAAAACGCATTTAATCAATTTTGGCCTAAAGACCCAATCTATTTCCAACAATTGAATAACAATAACAAAAAATTTGCCTAGTTATCTAAAGATCTCACATGATTGTTGCACGAATAGTATGTACAACCAAGTTACAATACTAGAGGATACCATTATTTCATTGTTTACTCCAAAATTCGATGGTGGATATGGATTCTTCCTCTGCATTGTATTATCATCATCATGATCTATACACATTCACAAAGAGAAACAAAGACATAATTAATATTATTGTAGGAGGAAGCGGTAGTCACTTTTCTTCAAGCTTGACTACTAATTTCGCTCTCCAAACAACATTTAAAGCATAAAAATATCATAGTATGTTATTTCGTTTGTCAATGTATGACTTTATGTCAATCTCAAATATGTAAAAGCAATTATTTTTTACAAAGGTGACGACACTCATATTTACAATAGATGACTAGTATATGCTAGAAGTGGTCATGACCTATTTCCGAATACACCACAATAGTTAATAGACCCATAACAGCTTCAGTTCTCATAATTCCCCTATTTATAGCAACTAGCATGCTATATACATCCATGGTTAGGTGATGCATCTACAATTTCTTGTTCATGTGATCTTACGCCATGTCAACTAGCACAATAACATGACAAGAATGTCTCCATGCATGCTTTACCATTTTATTGGTTTCTAGGTTCTGATTACAAGAAGTTTGAATATGTTTTACACCATAGAGGTGAGGATGCATACATTTTCCAATAGTCATAAACTATTAAGACTTAATTGTATGTTTTTGGGAACTATAATTGAGGTCCAAATGTTAGGTTGCATTTGCTTGAAGCTCAAGAGGTTGATGAGTGAGTTCATGCAAGCTAAGTCTATCGATATTGTGTGGCATTCAAAGGTCTCAACCTGATAATAGATGTAACTATGCAAAAAGGGTTCGACTTTGATTTATACCCCCTAAAGTGTCTATAATGTCAAATTGTGTTTGATATTCATAAATGCTACGAGGATTTCACTGTTATATTAGCTCATTTACTATTTTTGAATGTCGAAAAAGGTTTTGATTTCATAAATGTTGCTCGAATTTCACTATTGTATCTGTTGTATCACCTCTTTACATCATTGGTTCAAAAGTCATAAATACCATTACATTTTAGTGATACATTATTGTTGTTGTTTTGTAGTAAGGAAAAGTATGAGACTGTCTGAGTGTAAGTAGACCATACAAACTTGGACAAGTAGTCATGAAGGCAAAAATAATAATAACAATTCACCTATCTAACTTGGACTTGGAATGAAGTTCAAGTGGTGTGGCCAGTTGACTTGATGTATTGATGTTGTCTAATCCTAAATTTTCTCTTAAGCTATTGCTCGTTATGTAAGGAGTTCTCTAGCTCCTTAATTATATTGAGCAGCTTAGAAAATTGGTTTCATGTTCCATGTTCATTTGTATGCTCTTTGATTGCACTGATTGTTCTCATTTGTGAGTCCTTGGATGATTTTCTCGATAAAGGCTTTTGGAAACCATACGAACTTGGACAAGTAGTCATGAAGGCAAAAATAATAATAACAAGTCACCTATCTAACTTCAACTTGGAATGAAGTTCAAGTGGTGTGGATAGTTGATGTGATATATTGATGTTGTCTGATCCTAAATTTTCTCTTAAGCTATTGCTCGTTATGTAAGGAGTTCTCTAGCTCCTTAATTATGTTGACAAGATTAGAATTTTGGTTTCATGTTCCATGTTCATTTGTATGCTCTTTGATGACACTGATTGTTCTCATTTGTGAGTCCTTGGATGCTTTTCATGATAAGTCTGAGTACCGAGAAACAAGATTGTGAGAAAAGAGATTCAATATCTTACAAAGAAATTTGTCGTATAAGGGGTATTCCACTTGTAGCACACTAGTTGAGTTCTTGAATGAAATTCCACATTATTGTTAGTGTTCTTATCCTTATTATTCTTAAATATCAATAAACATTTTCATTGTACTACTAACTATGCATTGCTATACAATAATTGCATATGCATGATTGCATGCAGTTCATGAGCTTGTACTAAGTTCCTTTTTCTTAAGATCTAGACAAGATATGCAAGAAGTAGTATTTTAGTGTATTGCACACATGAATTGATGGCCAATATAGAATTAAGCCTTGACAAAAATTATTTCTCTCCTTAGGATTTCTATACCTTGAGATACTATACTTTCTATGCAAGTGTCCCTTATTTCGAACAATGAGGTAAGATTTTTTTACACAAATACCAAGGCAAAAAGTTTGGAGCAACACAAAAAGTTGGGTGTTTGAACAAAGAAAGTTCATGTCTTACCATATTACTCGGCCTTTGACGTTAGTAAGTGTAGATACACTCACAATCCTAGGAGGAATAGATTTTCCCTAGGCATGGGATATGATGCCGTGATAAAAGCAATCATTGCACAAAATGTGCTTCATCATACAGCATGTTCAATGCTTGAAAAGAACTAGTTTCTTTTGTTATGATGTCGATAAATATGATTGATTACCAGGACTGCCAATGCAACTCCAAGACTTTATGGAAATATTTGTGGTGTGAACAAAACTATTGTGAACACCGCTCTATCTAAAAGCCGACTAAAGGCAATGAATGCAATAGTGCAGCGTGGCCATCCCCTAAAAGTTGATGGTTTGAGACTTTGGACATAAGTCTACATTCAATTTTCCAATGATGTAACATTTTCTCAATCAATAAAAATACCTCATGCATTTTGTTTCAAGATTTGTGTTTCATTTATCAATCTTGTGGAAACATGAGTTCATATTTTCAAAGTATAAAAGAATCAAATAAAGGGATTTCAAATTGCCATGAATTTTGACTTGCTTGTGATTGATGAAGTACCAAAACATGAGAGCGAAATTTAGAATTTGGCCATGATCGAGGTCCCCAACATAAGCATCCCCATCCCCGAGAACTAAATGATCCCACCTATTGATCCTTTTGTTGAAACTATATGGGAAGACGAGACAAATCCCACGTCGAAAAGCTTTACCAATAAATCATAGGATAAATAAACCCAAAATGACACTCCAAACTATGGACACATGGAAATTGACGCCACTATAATCAAGGTATGCACTATTTAATGCAGAAGGTTGAGTCCCCAGCCTATTGCGTTGAGGTTGTGAACCAACAAAGCCATACAAAGCCTAAATATTGTGGAACGGCTGTGAAAACAAGTGGGTGGACACTTCTTGTTCTTTGCATTTAAATTGAAGTCAAGGCATGATTTACTTCTCAAAGATAGTGTCATGTGGCATCTAGGACATAGTCGAGGAATGTAAAGAGAGGGTCTTCATGATGGGGAGGTTATTTTTCCGTAAGGGTAGGAGGGATACCAAGCTAGAATTGACAGCAAAAGGCTATGCATCCAAAGGTTCAACTTGTGAGCCTTTTTAACTCAAACCATCGTGTAGCTTGATGTGAATCCCAACTCTTACTTTATTGCATCACATTTTGTGTGCATGCATTGATTCTAGGCTGTCTTTATCCTTGGTAGGCTAGTCAAGTAGAGACCTTGTGGCTCATGTAGTACCTTTGCATGACCTAAAGTGGTGCTTTATTGCACCTTCATGTTGCACGAACATCTTATTCTAATTGAAGTGCTCCAAACATGAAGATATTAAAGGATAAGAAAGCGGCTATGACAAAATCAATGTAGCTTGCACATTAGTAGTAATAAAGACATTGTAGGAAATACATGTACAAACCATCACACCACTAGGAGGTGTAGGTCAATATACTAAGACAATATGTTCTTACACATATGTCTAAGAAATAAAATTGACAAATTACTGAAAGGTGACCATTGCTTTTGGTAGTGTTGGCTTTGTCATATGATAGAGGAGCCATGGTATGTTAGCTGGGTTAGCACACTTACAATAGTTGCATCGAGGCATAACATGACAACAAGTTTTGGCTTGTTGATTGAGCATAGTCAACTTTCACATGGACAATAGTGCCAAGGGATAACTTTTAACACAGAGTCCAAGCTCCCCCGGGTGATTATCAAGGTTTGCCGAGCTCGAGATAACACAACGACCAAGGCTCTAGAAAATTGAACATAACACCGAAAGGATAATCGATCAGTAAACCTTTCGAGCATGCGGAAAAACGGTCAAGGTTCTTGCAGTCAGCAATATTTGTTAGGGTTCGCGGAATTAAGTCCTAAAAGTGGTAACACATGTATGGAGCTAGCTAGCTATACTATACACGGTGGCTTATATTTGTGAGGCGACCAGAGAACTGGGCCCATGCCCTCGAGTTCACTCACGTGGCCGGCACCATTAGTTAGTTTCTGTCCTAGTATCCAACAAGACCGGACGGACACACATGATCGCAGTTACTCATCACCGGACAGACGAGGCGGGTATGGAACATCAAGTGCTCATTTGCGAATCCGAGAGGGAGAAGATCGAAGGATGGAAGGAAACGTGATCCGAAGGCCCGCCCGTCTTTCTTCTTCTTCTTTTTCTTTATAAGTGTTGTAGATGAGGTCGGAACGAACAGCATGGTCCACGACCCGATGGGTCCACGAGCAATGGGTTCACGACCGATGGTGCACGACCAGAAATGTAAGTAAAAGGACAAGGTGCAAGGTTGGGCGGGAGGGCGGGTGGGGGCGGAGCGGCAAGAACAAGCGTGGTGGCAAGCTGTCACTGGGCGGGCGGGCGGACAGAGCAGAAGCTTGTCCGGGGACGGGCGGGGACGGGCATACGGGAAGAAGCTTTAGCCAAGCCGAGATGGGCCAGGCAGGGCCGAGGCGTCGTGGCCGCCTGAAAGGCGGGCACCCGGCCGACTTCTCCCTTCTTCTTCTTCTTCTTCTTCTTCTTCTTCTTCTTCTGCTCTGCGGCGGTGGATATGGCTGTTCACCGAGCTCCTCTGCATTCGCCTGCGGCTGCCCCTGCAAATGCTTTCCTGTACCCTCTCCAGCTCCGCTTCCATGGCCGCAGACAGCATCGCCCCTGACCTCTGTATCTTCTCCCTCGCCATCTCCAAGCGGTGCACAGCCCCAGCCATGTTCCTGGCGCCCGCCATAGCCATAGCTTCCGAGATGGCCCTTGCCGCTCGCAGCCTGTTCCTGTGCCGATCCACTTCGCTGACAGACATATGAATCTCATCACTCCCGCTTGTGTCGGGATCCTGCAGCCGATCAGACCACGCATGGATACCAGAGCTTTTCGTGGTATCGTTGTTCTTCCTAGCTGCGATCATCAGTTGGGAGGAGGGCCTGCGATGGAGGAGCACCTGCGTGGGAGCCGTCTGCAAGGAAGCTCCTGTGTTAGGATCTGTGTATCGACAGTAAACCGCCATTAAAGCTTCGCTGGTGCCAGAGGAAGCTACTTTCCGCGCCGCTATACTACCATTTCTAGGGTTCATCATCAGATCAGCGCGACCAGGTTCTGATGCTACAACAGGTAAGCGAACATGAAGAAGAAGCTCCCTCTCTTCGTGTGCGCACAGATCTCCTAAGCTTACTCGGATATGACGACCTGCGGTGATACTATGGCATGGTGATGTTGCCGAGCTATGGAAGCTCGAAGGATTAGCTCCTTCCTCGCCTATCTCGACGCCAAGAATCTCTGCACGAGAACTGCTGTGAGGATTCACCTTCACATCGATCTGCACTTGCACTGCCACCACGCTCAACAGGCTACCCAAGCTTTGTGCGAAAGATTGCTCATGCATACTGTTATTGCTGGTATTGGTAACAAGAAGCTCGCCATCGCTATCGCCATCGCCATGGCTCGCTTCCGTACTGTGCAGAGAGTTGACCACGTCGAAGGTGAAGGAAGAACCGCCAGATTCTTCAGAGATGGATTGTAGCAGCGTGCCATGGCGGCCATATTGGCATGGCGGACTATGATCTGATTGCGACTGTAAACTGAAGGTGTGTACAGGGATTTCAAACGGGACACGAGCTGCAGAGGTAGAAGAGGAAACTGAGGAAGAAGAAGAAGAAACAGACGAGGAGGAAGAAGAAGAAGAAGAAGAAGAAGGGTGGATAGGCGATGACATGGCTATGGCGGAGCTTCCTTTGGATATATGGCGAGATAATCTTCGAGCTTCATCAGCACGAGACGTAGGAGAGTTGGATCCATCTTGGCCATCGGACAGGAGCATAACGGTCGCCACAGGGTTCTTGAACCGCCTCTGCTTCAAAATCTCTGAACCTTTACGCAGACCTTCAGCTATGGCGGTCCCCCCTGTGCAGGCCAACGCATTTACAGCTTCCATGGCGACTCGCTTCCCGTCCTCTGTCATTCTCCGCAGCGCCATCACTCTCCTCGCTCTCGCAGAGAAGCTCACGATGCTCAGACGATCCGCACAGCCCAAGCTCCTCACCACCATCGCCATAGCTCGCTTCAGCAGTCCAAGCTTCGTCCCTTCCATGCTTCTGCTCACATCCAGCACAGCCACCAAGTCCACTGCTGAAGCTCGCCATCGCCTAGGCTGACCAGAATCGTATCCTCCTCGTCCCTGCAGTATCTTGGCGAGCTGTTTCTCTTCATCTCTCGCCCCTGCGCCTCTGAGGTGGATCAAGATCACCATGCTTTCTCTGGCTTCATCGCTACAGACCTCGCTCTCCTCTGCCAAGGCCGTGATTTTCATCGCTGGCTTCCTTCCACGTCCATCTCCACCATTCCCATCTCCTGCTCTCATCGACGGCAACAACGATGAACTTGCTTGATGGTCCGCCATCGCTACGCCAAGATGGCGATCTAGAGAACCTTCGAGAAGCTCTTCATCGTCATCGTATCTCCCTCCTTCTGTTTCTTCTGCTTTTATCTGCTTTTCTGTCTCCTGCGCAGCCTGAAAACGAGCGATGGATTCATCTAACCTTCTGAGGACAGGTTTAAGTGAATATCGACGAGGACGCTGTATATCATGCACTCTAATGAAAGAGGGAAGCTCGCCATAGCCATGACCATTTGGACTAGCAACAGGCTGCGGATGCGGAGTGGCGTTTCTGTAAGTACTGGAGGAGCTTCGGCTGCCAAGGCTATGTCCGTGACGGCGATGGCGATTTAGCAACAGAGCTTGGCATGGAACTTCTTTCCAGGTAGCCCGACACACAGGGCACACCAAGTTTCCATAGCTCACGTTCGAAGCAATGCAGGAGAAATGGAAGGTATGGGAGCATTCTGCTGTGAAAAGCGCGTGTCCATGTCCAGGTCGCATCGTCTCCAAGCAGATCGCACAGGCGCTCTACTCGTCATGATTAGCGAATATGAAGAAGAAGAAGAAGAAGAAGAAGAAGATCAATAGTAGCAGAGAGATTCATATTAATAGCATTTCCATGAGCAGAATCGAAAAATGATAATTGTCAAGCATCCGCCATTAAAACACGGCGAATCTCCATATTGCAGACAAAGAAAAGAAAAGAAAAAAAGCAAAGATTTTTCTTACCCTCAGTGAGGATTTGGAGGCGCGTATGCTGAACACTTTGGGAGCAAATCGTGGAGAGAGAAGATTCGCAGGTATGGAGGTATTACTGATCGAACAAGCAGGGATTGATATGGTGGATGAATTAATCCCATCGCCAGAATTAGACAGATCGTGGGAAATTGTATGAGTCTCGTCTTCAGGGAAGAAGCTTCCATCGCCTCCAGAGGAAGGAGAATGAGGGGAAACGCAGACATGGAGAGCTTGGTAGGCTTTTCTCCAACCAGAAAGGATTGCCATCATATATAGAAGGAACAGGATTATTATGCAAGAAACGAATGGGAGAAGGAGAAGATGGTGGCGATGGTGGGTATCAGACAGGAAATCACAGAAGATAAAGAAGAAGAAGAAGAAGAGGGTCGATATTCATGCAGAGAGAAACAGAGGTCGCCATAGCCACCCTTGAAGCCGCCCACTTCAGCCTGGGACCATAGCCATAGCTTATTTAAAAGAGAAAAGATATAGCTTATTAAACTAGGCTCCAAGTTTAGTAGAAATTCCAAAAGTAGCCTCCTTCCACCCATGGTTAAGTTTAAATTGGAGGTTAACAAGTCCCGAAAGGTTAGTATTTAACCATGGTTAGTTGTGATGTTAAGGTTAGTTGTCCCAAGGTTTTAGTGCTCCTTCTAAGGGCATGTTGTACATACTAACTACTAAGGTTGATTTCCCTCCCAGCCCAGGATTTTACCCTAGGATTATGCCTTAGTTCAACAACAATTACACGTCACGTGTTATACCGCCGCGGCCCTATCGTCTCTTCTATTGATCCAAATGTTGCAAATATGTATGTATGTATGTATGTATGTATACTTATGTGGGGGGTCGTACGTATTTCATGATATATTGAGATATGTGGGTGGTCATACGTATTTCATGATATATCGTCTCTTCTGTTGATCCAAATGTTGCAAATATGTATGTATGTATGTATACTTATGTGGGTGGTCGTACGTATTTCATGATATATCGAGATGTGTATTTATGTCTAGCGTGTACTACCTCATATTTGGCTTGTGCAATGTGAGTTCATCTTAGTGGGATGAGAGTGGATTGCAAGTGGTTCCAAAAAGTGCACAGGTAAAAAAGTGCATTTACGAAAGAGATTTTCACATGGAAATCCAAAAGCCACTCCCCAAAACCATAAACTAAATACATGTGTGTTTTAGCCTTATGTAGTAGTGTAGACAAACCCACCATCGACAACCTCAATCGTTTACGACAATTACCCCTCCCATTGATGAGACTTATATGTGATGTTATGTGTACATGTTTTAACGTACATGTTTGTGTCAATACATATAAGGTTGGGATGAACCCTTTTCAACACTAAGAATGTAAGGTTTCAACCGTATGTAGACAACCAACTCTATTTAAATGTGAGTTCCATTGAAGACTATATGTAGTAAACCTTGGGATGTGTTTATGAATGAGTATAACATGGGCACTCTCTATTGAATCAAGGAGTAAATCACACCCATTCTTCCTTGAGTCATTAAATAGCCCAAATTAGAAAATATACATATAAAGCATGTAAAATATGGACGAAACAAAACATAAATGCCTGTACCAACCGTCACGCATTTTATGTATAGTGTTCCAAATACTTGCAATGTCCTTTGCAGTGAATAAAGTTATGTATTTTGATCAATATGTTAAGTGCGTGCAATGTAGCACGAGGATATGTAGAGCACATGTTATGCGTATTTATATTTACACTTACAATACATGCAATCCCGAAGTGTATGCCATGTTTGCGACTTTGCCTTAATTGCACAACTTTACTACGTTCTTTTATAGCCTAGCATGTAGGTATCCCTAACAAGTGACAAACACCCACCTTGGAATTTTAACCAGCTCAATTCATAGTCCATTTATGTTCTTTTTCCCTCTTTAGAGATGTTAATACACTTGCGAGCCTTCTTCTCCTATTTTCCTTATGTCCCGTACCAAGGGTCACATTTCATCACCATCTCATTCCACTCTCATTTTTAAGCATAAAGGCCTTCCTGTTATACCATTACCAATCACAAAACATGTTGTTGGTTGTTCAATATTTTTTTATACAAATTGGCTACTTTGATTCGGTTGGCAAAAAGGTCATATTACGTGGCGGGGCCTCATTGATTACTTATCCTCCAATTGTTTCTGTAAACAAGCATCTTTGAAGATGACATGGGTCCATTAGAAGGATCTTGTACTAAACAACGATATAGGAAATACACAAGCACATTTCGTGCACAAGAAAGATAGGATAAAGGTAGTTTTCTCGAAGGCCACCAAACAAGCACCTAAAAAAATGATGTGGATTCACCAGATGGGTCTTGTTTTAACAAAATAACGCAAATATGCTAACAAGTTTGGTACTCAAGAAGAATGGAGTAAAGATTGTTTTCGTGAAAGTGATTAAAATCACAGGTATCACCTAGGAATCATACATTGAAAAGGTAAGAAAGAGATCCAATTGTGACCATGGACTTCTGATCCAAGAAGAAACACTTCTTTATCCAACATAAAAACCCACGATTACCCTTCATATGTGTGCATTAGCATCCCTTCTCGTACACTCGTACAACAAGTTGTTAGCTCAAACAACAATGTTATAAAATGTTTCTTGAAGTACCCAAATAGACAATACCTCCTAAAATAGATCTATTTTTTCATCATGAGTAGTTTATCACATGTCAAATAACAAACTAGCCTATACTTAGCTTAACATTAATATAAGTTCATCATTAACTAAGCAACTCTTATGGATGGGATAAAACAAGAGTTAAATGCGTCGAGAGAAACAAATATTATTTACATTAAGTTGCTGCCATCAATTCCTTATTTCAACCAAATGACACTGTGAGCTATCTAGTGAATGATGGTTTTGATAGTCAAACATGTTTCCTTTTTAATCTCACACGCATGTTGTTTATTCATTGCAACTTGTGTTGTATTTGCACCGTGTGCCAGTGTTTAACCATTAAAGTCGTAACAACTTTAATGCGAGACGTTGAGTGTCGAGTTATTTATGTCTATACATATCCTTGTACCCGCATGTTTTCTCGTCCCAAGACCGGATTCCTTGCCAATCTATACTTAAAAAAATGTATGATTGATAGTTTCCTTTGTTGCTTGCCCGTCACAATTTTCTTTTATAAATTGATTGAAACTTCAACTTCAATGCAATAAAGATATAAGATAACTTCTAAATATTTGAGCTTCAGATTTTATATCCAAAGTTAATCATTGCTGCATAATCACTTGGTATCTACACACACAAACATATAAACACTTTTAAAACTCAAAAAACATTTCGATCAAGAAGACGAGTCACGAGACTGAGAAAAGTCTACAATGATGTGTATGATACCAATTACTAATATATATATGTGTGTGTGTGTGTGTGTGTGTGTATGTATGTAGAGCGTCACTCTCAATTGACATGCATTTTGCTCAAAGGTCCACATCAAAGCGCGTTAGTAAGTAAACATAAAAAGCATCACTCTTCTTCTTTTTATTGATAAATTATTATCTCCATGTTAAACTTATCAATACACACATTTAGTGAATAATTTTTTTGCTTTGAATCTAGAGACCATATTCCAAGGAGCACTCAAGTTCCAAAGGAAACGCCTTGGAAGAGGTGATCTCATTACACCATTGTGTGTGTATTGATAGAGGCGTCTTCAGTTTAAATTGATTATAAATTGTCATGACACCATGATTTCATAGTTTAGTATTTCTCATGACACATGTGTATCTAGTGAACTTGAATACCTATATTATCACTTCAATCTCCAACAACACTTCACTTTGCTAACAAGTAATTGGCTAAGGATGATGTAGATGTAGATTTCCATGCATGATTCTCCCTTCCCAACACCAATTCTAACTAGAATGCCTAATTATGGAAATTCATAATGTGCCTTTGATTGATCAGGGTTTATACTCAACAATTAAGCTAACAATCTTTCCTAGGAGAATAAAATTTGAGAGGCATCAAAGTTGACAAATAATCCATATCTCATGGGCTTCATCTAGATCAACTCTAGGATGGGTTGGTTGTGCATGTCCTATATCCTAACATAATGTAGGCTCTATATATAATCTTCTTAGTACTTACATAGAAAAGTAAGGACAAATGTTGGAAATAGCAGAGCTATTCGTAAATTGCGTTAATGCATCAAAGGGTGTGGTGTGCAAGATTTAAGATCGTAACAAAAGGTTTAAGGTTAAATATAAGAATTCAAATGAAGTAGAGATTCGCCCTATTGTTCTTGTGTCATCCTTATAAGCCATGTGCTAAAGTTCAAATCATGTATTCACCCTTAGCAGCAACAAATAACTCCTTCAAATCTAAACATAAAACAACATTTAACGAAAGTATTGACTATGGGATTGGTTTTCGTAGAGGGTTGGTTAGAACATGATGAAGCAAAAAGTCTTGAGTCTTGACTATGGAATTGGATTTTGTTGAGGGTTGGTTAGAACACCATCAAACAAAATGTTTTAGGAGTCACAACAATTGTTTGTTGGTTACTTCAAGCTTAGAGGTTAGAGCATATATTAAACGACTACGTTTAACGTATTATTGACTATAAGTTCCATGAAGCAAAATGCTTCCTTCAACAATGGTTCTTTGCTTTCCAACCTTAACTCAATCTACTTCATGCTTATAACATATTTAAATGAAAACAATGTTCTGTTGTTCATGTTTCATATCTGAAAATCTAGGGTGTTCCATATGGAGTTGATATACCATTCATCAAGTACTAGATAATCTAGGCACGAGACATCATGATATTACTCTTTCTTTTGGGGTACAATGTGCAGAGTTTGTAAACAACCGAGTTTCACTTTGTACCATGATGGTAAAAGAAAAATAAAATACTGCTTACATTTCCATGTAATGTTTGCTTCTTACTCTAACAAGAACTTATGTATACGATAAAAGTCATTGCTAGAGTCAAACAAGAATTTGTGCTAGGGTGTTGCCTATAAAGGTTTTTCTACAAAATATGCAATGCAACTTGTCATCGTTGAAATACACACATTGAACTAATATGAATGCAAGTTGCACACTCCGTAGTAGATACATCAAGCTAGTTTTAAGGGAAAGTGTTCATGGATGCTCTTTCGGTTGTTTGAAGACGGATGTTATGGGAGTGTCATGATTGGTAGCATTTGCGCCTAGACAAAAAAAGTTTTTAGTGTCCAGTCAAGCATAAACACATTAAGTAGTAGTTTAGGGTTCCACAAAAGTTGATAAAGCTACAATATAACTATCTCAAGAATCATTTAGCTTACAATGTTACAAAAATTAACCTAGTTCAACATGGTGATGCAAAGAGACCATGTAGCCACCAAAAAGCATAACAAGAAACAAGGTTAATTGAATAATTGAATATACTTTTGCTCAACACATGTTTGAAAAACTTAATTGTGTGGAGATTCCCACCACAAAAACACACATAGATTTTCTTCTTTATCTAATGATATGCAAAGAGTGGAAATCAACCACTTGCCCAAGATAGCCTAGTTAAAAAATCCTCTTTCACACCAAACTATTCCTAAAGTATACCATGTTATTACATAATATGTGAATGATATCATTAAAATTGTGAGTGGGTATGATTCTATTTAGAAATTCAGTTTCATCAATACTAAGAAAGAGCATTCTATTGAGAGAAAGATAAACAGATGGATAGCCACCTACACGTATTTAGAGATAGATATACAAATATACTTTAGTATTGTTGATATGAGAATCCACGAGAAGTATGTGGAGGATACGAGCGGGACCACTAGAGTCTAGACCCTTGAAATAAGAAAGATGGGATTTGACATTGTTGTCTTCATAGTGTTTGCAGAACCTGCGTATAAGTTGACATGTGTGTGTGCTCTAGCTAATATTCCTTCTTGGTATGTGCACGTGATCCGACTTGTTTGTGGTTTCATAATGTTATATATATGCTTTTAACTTGTGTATACATGTGCTGGTACAAATGTGCTTTTAGAAATATTGTGAGTCTAAAGAAACAGAGAGTGTAGGTATTCTTGTGCATCGGAAGAAAACTGTCTATGTGTGTATGTGCAAGACAAAGAGAGAGAGAGAGAGAGAGAGAGAGAGAGAGAGAGAGAGAGAGAGATAGAGAACAAGAAGCTATATTAGAAAATATGAAATATACATCCAACAATAACTTGGTTACAAAAGAGTTGGTTTAAATACCAACTAACTTAGGGCAACTGCCCTTTCTATTATTTACAAAACTAGCATGGACCTAGTATGTCCGTTGCTAGTGTGAAATCCACTACATTAGGGAAGTTGGATTTGACTCTCAACATGCCCCTTCAAACACAACTTTCGGTCACTGGAAGGTCGTCTTGTTGTTTGGTTCATTTTGGCTTTCTGAATTACTCAACTCTATGTCCGTATGGTTGGCTTCGACTGGTCGATTGGTATATGTTCTCCTTTGTCCGACTACTTTGTGCTCCTTGTTCGAGTAGCCTGTTTCTTCGCGCTTTGTTGAGAATCAAACTCAACTTCATGTGTGTGGGAACACACTCTAAGATACTCAAGTGTGTGACCACCCCATCTCCTTGTATAGTAACTAGTGTGTTATAGAAGTTAATGTCCTATGAGTCCATATATTCTTTAAGTAGTTAAGACATGAGCTCTTTCCCAAGAGGTGGTACTAGTGAGAGAACTTAGAGAGAAGGTGACTACATAGCACCTTGAACCCCTTCTCTTTTGTAATGTCGGTTATTCTTGTTTTTCCTTGTAATATAGTTTTCTGTTTTTCTATAACCTTGAGCTCTCTCTCTCTCTCTCCACACACATAGTTCTTCCATTGCACAAAATCATCACTGATTCTCTACATGGTATCAAAGCGCGTGGTTGCTTGATCGAAGCCCATCGCCTCTACGTGTGTTCTACTCAATCTTGTGTTCGGAAAGAACCGGCTGATCGTTGTAGCAGCAACATGCACAATTCGTATAAAAGAGGAGGAGGAGAAGAAGTTTGACAATGAACTCTCCGATGGGACGTGCTCTTCCTACTGAGAAGCTCGACAGAAATAACTTTGCATGTTGGGAGTACAAGATGCACCAATACCTTGTCGGCCAAAACGCCGAACTCGATGATAACCTCCAACCCGCTAACATTGATCGACAGGAGGACATCACACAACTCCTTGATCTTCAAGGTGTCGTTTCCAATTGACATGTCCCTCTATTGTATACTATTCAACTCTTGACGGAGTTGAAGCTTTCTTGCGGTCATGTTGGCCGCGAAAATCTTCTTGAGGTTCCCCCACGGCTCCTTCGGTGTTTTGGCCTCTTGGATGTATCTTGTACTCAATGTTTGTGATGAGGCACAGATTGAACTCGATGACAGCCTCCAACCCGACCAACATCTCCAAACCAAAAGATGTATGGTTTGTCGACTTGGGTGCATCCAACGACATGACATCCCATGAGGATTGGTTCAAGGAGCTACGAAAGTCTTAACGACCCGGTGTCGTGAAGGATTTGCTTCACGATATAAAAATAAACTTCAAATATTGTATTAAGTAACATTTGAGAGACTTGAACCCATAACCTCACACACCAAGGGCAAAGTATATACCGTTAAGATAAGTTATCTTCTACAATTATATTTTTATCATCATACTTGTGACATGTGTATCTTCATACATTAGAGCTTAGATGAGCACGATGGCTATCATGCATCACATGTAACACATGTGGCCAAATGGCAATCATGCATCACATGCATTACATGCACCCCCCATATCATCATATGCATGAGAGATTTCCCAAGCAAAGAAGCTAGCTCATTTGGGGAAGTGTCTTGTCTCTCGGTGTTGAAGTTGAGGGTTCAAATCAAGAGTTGGTAGAGAAAGGTTTCATTTTGCTATCAAGCATTGTAAAGTTGGTAAAATCTTGTTTTCTTAATATAAATCATGTTCATATCATATATGCTTGCTTCTTAAATCATACATTGTCTCTATCTTTTATCTATACTCCCAGTTTCCACAATTCACCCCATTCAGCATGTCGGCAATGTCCCATTTGGGGAAAAAGGCAACCAAACCTACATAAAAAATGTTTTGCATGTTCCTACAATAATGAAGAACTTGGTCCCAGTTGGCTAGATAGTTGAACAAGGCATGCAAGTCCGTTACAACGATGGAGGATCCTTCATTGAAAAAGAAGGTCGACTTATCACTTGCGGTCGGAGAGAAGGTCGGATGTTCATCCTCGACTCTCACGAGATGAAATCGGCAATGTATGCCAAGGGCCCGAGGCCACATCAACCTCCAAAAGCTCAAGGGAATGTAGTCGAAAGGAATCGTCATCGGACTCTCAACTTCTACCGAAAAGGAAATTGTAGGCGTGTGCGAAGCTTGTCAATTAGGCAAATAGCAACGTTCATTGACGACTTCTCCAGACATACCAAAATTTATCCAATGTGCCAGAAAAATGAAGTGTTCTCGCACTTCCAGAAATTCAAGAACGAAGTCGAAAAGGCAACCAATCGTCATGTACGATGCCTTCGATCAGACGACGACAAAGAGTACTTCTCCGACGCCTTTTCCGCATACCTTCGACAAGAAGGAATTCGGTGAGAGTTTACCTGCCGACACACACCTCAACAGAACGGAGTTACAACTGAACGCAAGAATCGGCACATACTCGAGGTGGCAAGGGCAATTATGAACATCAAGAAACATCTACCAAAATCATACTGGGCTGAAGCAGCGGATATGCCCGTCTATCTGATGAATCGTTGGACAACATTAGGAGTGCACGATGTTACCCCCTGCGAAAAGTGCACTCGGTAGGAAGAGTGCTTCCCATATGAGTGTTCATGGTGTCGTTTTTCTTCTCTATTGTTGAGTTGGTTGTCACGTTTGATTGTCAGCGAGCAATACAACACAGCTACGCGAATTAGACTACCACACACTCTGATACCATGAAAAGAAACGGAGAGTGTAGGTATTCTTGCACAACGGAAGAAAACTATGTGTGTGTGTGTGTGTGTGTGTGTGTGTGTGTGTGTGTGCGTGTGCGTGCAAGACAAACAGAGAGAGATAGAGAACAATAAGCTATATTAGAAAATATGAAATATACATCTAATAGTAACTTGGTTACAAAAGAGTTGGTTTAAATAGCAACTAGACCCTTTCTATTGTTTACAAAACTAGTCTGGACCTAGTATGTCCATTGTTAGTGTGAAAGCCACTACATTAGGGAAGTTGGATTTGACTCTCAATAGTGAGTATGTGTGTTTGTGTTATTCTCCCTTCGCACATGCTACATCACAACATCAACACCTTCAAAATTAAGTATTATGTAAAGAAATAGTGTGCAACGGAAGAAACCTGTGCCTATG
The DNA here is from genome assembly GCF_043228905.1 of Azolla caroliniana. NCBI lineage: Eukaryota > Viridiplantae > Streptophyta > Polypodiopsida > Salviniales > Salviniaceae > Azolla > Azolla caroliniana. The sequence goes on along the minus strand of NW_028230483.1, from coordinate 124,088 downwards.
TGCCTATGTGCAAGACAAAGAAAGAAAGAGAGAGAGCTTAAAGAGACAGAGAACAAGAAGCTAGATTAGAAAATATAAAATATACATCCAACAGTAACTTGGTTACAAAAGAGTTGGTTAAAATACCAACTAACCTAGGGCAACTGCCCTTTCTACTATTTACAAAACTAGCATGAACCTAAAGTGTCCATTGCTAGTGTGAAGCTACATTAGGGAAGTTGGGTTTGACTCTCAACATATTACTTATGAGAATGAACTCACGCATTTTTCTGTAGTGTCTGTGGAGTTGGCAAGTGACTCTTTGTATTCAACATTCTTGCTAATGGAACATGAAAATTGAGAGTGTGCACGACAACAAGAGAACCATGATAACCTCCATACCATAGTCGAGGTTGGGAAGATTAATAGAGACTAAGAAGAGAGAAGGGAACAATTGAGCGTGACTTCCTACCTAATTGGTTGATTTATTTGTCCATACGATGAGCTTCTTTAGTCAAATTAGGTTGCAATTTGTCGATTCACATCTTGTTTGAACTAGCCTCAAGAGGCGACCAATGAGAACTGTGCAGATCAACATGATACTGCAAGACAAACAAAAGCCTTAAGTATGAACCATGCGTAAGTGTCGTGGTGGCCTAGTCATGCTTGTCTAGTTAGAGGTCGAAGAAGGTCAACCGCGAATGAGAGCTTGGGACAACCAATATCGAAAACGTGAGTCAAAGTCCCGTCCATTCGAGTCCATGCCAGGGAGGCCTATTACGTTTTTCTATTCTTCTTTCGTGCGCGCTCATGGGCACACCTTTTTCCTGGGCCTGGTCTCGATGACAATATTAGATTTATGTCCGGACAAATCTGCATAAAATGTCTAGGCCGAAGAAACTGGGCATGTCACGGCCCTGGCCCGGACAAAAGAATGCGGGAGGTGCCTGGCCAAAAGAGCAAAGGGACATTTTTTTGTAAATTCGAAAAAGCTGTCAAATTGGAAGATTGAGAGCTTCTTCTAGAAGCTTCTAGAAGAGAAGGAGAAAGCTTCCGGAAGTACGCAGACAGATTCTTGGAAGATTTCCATGCCCAAATTTGAACCTCTCCTCCAACTTTCTGTTCTTCTTCTTCTTCTTCTTCTTCTTCTTCTGAGAGCTGTCAAATTGGAAGATGGAGAGCTTCTTCTAGAAGCTTCTAGAAGAGAAGGAGAAATCTTCCGGAAGTACGCAGACCGATTCTTGGAAGATTTCCATGCCCAAATTTGAACCTCTCCTCCAACTTCTGCTCTTTTTCTTCTTCTTCTTCATCTTCATCTTCATCTTCATCTTCTGCTTCCTCGAATCTGTCGTTAGTGTCAGTTTAAAGGGATCCATGGATAATCCTTTCATTGCAGCCTCCGCTTATCGACGCTGTATGAATTCGCTCCTTCGCTCTGTACTATTTAGTTATGGAATTTTTGCAGAAGCTGATGAAGGATGTGTTGAAGAACCATATCAGATCATAGAGCTGAGTCCTTCTTCTTCTTCTTCTTCTTCTTCTGCTTCTCGCTCTTGGTTCCTTAGTAAGTCAACGTTTGACATGGTGAGCCATCTTTCTTCTACAATTCCACACTATGTTTTCCCTTTCAATCTTCTTCTTCTCCATCGGTTCTTCTTCAAACATGAAATCGCTTCCAGATTGATGGCCCAGCAGCTCAGTAGTACACAAGTAAGTTCTTTTCGTACACTCTCTCACTTCGGCATGATCTTAATCATCTTAATTTTGTGGTCTTCTTTTCTCTTACACCTCTTTTGCATCGTGGCAATCTTTCTGCCAGAATTCCTCTGAAGTTTGTGATATTTTCTCGTGACATTTCTCCATTCATCTTTATGATGATCTCTCTCTCTCTCTAGTAGCTATGCAACATTATGGTCTCCTTATCATTACGTTTCTATGTGCATGGATTTCATATGATCTCTGAACATAAGGATCCTAATAACTACAAATTCTGTAATGAGGTATTCGTGAATGGGCAGAAGCACATTGTAGGAAATTTTCGAAGGCAAATATCACCAGCACATTCTTGTTTTTATGGCTGTTGCAGATGCCTTACGATGAGTCAGAGCTGTGGCCATACGAGAGCCGAGTCGCTCTTAATATCTGAGTTGTTCATGCTTATACAGAAAGATCAATATACTTGGAAAGAGATTGTTCTCTTTTCAAAGAGGTTTCAACCAATGGTTGGAGACTGTCAGATTTTGAGCTTTCTGGGAGATAATACGCAGAATACAGAAGCATTTGTGGCCAAGGTCATGGAGCAAAATTACTCAAGAAAGGAGCTAGAATACATCATGAAGGAACAATGGCTTCTGAGTAGTGAAATATTTGGTGATGATGAGTTTGGGATTTCCTCTTATATTGATGCAGTGGAAACAGATTCGGAAGGAACAATTGACGATATTTGTCCCGCTGGTCTGAATTTGGAAATGGAAATTCTTTTGAAGGAAAGAACTTTTAAATGGCTCAGTTACGGAACAAAAGCTTTATACATTGTGAAATCAGCAGATACTCCTAGTTACGTGAATGTAGAAGTGGAAGTACCTCTTAAGGAAACAAATATCAAACTGCTAGATGATGGTACTAAAGCTCCAAATATTAAAGAATCAGGGGATATAAGTGAAGTAATACCAATTCGAGAAGTATGTGAAGTAGAGAAGGCAAATAATTGTGGAGATATTAAGCTAGAGATAGCAGACATGGTCCAATCGCCCAACTGTGAACATTGTGTCGATAGTACTGAGGTAGATGACAGCCTGTTTTGGGAACTTCTGTTAAGTTCTTAACAAGTTCTCTAGACAATATGGAGAAGAGGAGAGCCAAATTCCTCTGTCACTATCTCTATCTGGTCTTGTAAAAATGCCAGATAATCTAACTATGCGAGTGGGTCATTGACATGACCGAGAGTAAAGAAATCATGTGAGCTGTAAGTACTGACAAGATGATGAGGGAAACACATTATAGAAGGCTGAGGTATTCACCGTTCTTTCTTTTTCAACATGGCAAGAGAGATTTCTAACAGTAGTGGATGCGTGGGAGGTGATGCATATAGTTAGCTACTATAAAGATGACCTTGTTGTTATTCTCCACCAAGCAGATGAGTGCAGTATGTGCAAGACATCTCATTGCGCATCTGGATGAACTTCGTTTCATAGATTTCTGTATTTCTGCAGTTTTTGGGTTGATGCATTCAGCCTCCGAGTTTCTTTATTGGATGTTTATGATAATAAACACTCATGACAGAGAATTGACTTATAGCTAGTTTTTTTATGCCATGTGATGATACAATATGTGATTATATGTACATATAGTGTTTTTAGAGAGATATAATGGTGTTGACTACATGATTGGATGCTGTCAAGGAGCTAATTCAGTTTATTCACATCGCACTTTGCTTATACATTTGCAAATAAATGTTGCTTGATGCAATTGTGATAAGGTTCCTTAATGTGGTAGATAGTGTAGGTACATTTGGACACAGAAATGTATGTAACGTTACATGATTATGGAATGTTGCATCACTAACATGGAAGAAACATGGTCCAATAGCCCTCTTGTGGCAGTCACCCTTGATTGACTTAGTATGACTGGTAGCATAAGTAGGTGTCCTTCATTGACTTTGTATAGCAGCATGACTTGTAACATGAGTCGGCATGGCTTGGGATAAAAGGGAAGTTCTGATTCTTCTTTGTTGATAATGAGCTTGAGTTGTGCGGTTATATTTCTGTCCGACAACTTCTTGTTTCTTGAGTTCATGCCAAAAACAGACCCAAGTACCATCGGTGCTTGTATCCAAAGTAACACTATTATTGAATGTTGTCACTAAGGTGATGGAGACCGTCATTCTAAGGAGAAGGTTATGAACACCTACCACTTGCTTGTGGCATGGTTTTATGGGTATGCTACCAGTTAAGGGCATAACCATAACTTATCCTGTGGTAGTTTGTACCATCGTTTTCCTCGTGTGTAGTAACTATGGTACAAACTACCACGAGATAGTTAGGGTTATGCTCTTCATAGGTAGCATCACTAACTTGAAGGATGGAAACATCATTCCAAACAGACATCCATTGCATAACCGAGTGGCATAGTTCCATGGGTGTAAGAAGCATATCACTAACTTGAAGGAAACATCATTCCAAACAAACATTTATACAAATTCCATTGCATAACTCGTGGCATAGTTCTGTGGGTGTAAGAAGCATATCACTAAAAGCATATCACTAACTTGAAGGAAACATCATTCCAAAGAGAGATCAGAGATCTATACAAAATCCATTGCATAACTTGTGGCATATTTTCATGGTTGTAATTATCTTTTCGATGGAGAACCATGTGTATGAAGAACCTTCCATAATAGACCCATTTATGCAAACCAACAATCCCAATATCTAGATACGGTTTCCAATGCATACCTAGCTGTTATATATCTTTTGTACCAATTATGCGCATCCAACATATTTGATTTGAAGTCCAGCGTGGTTATTACTTTTACTTGCTTATCCATCAATGTTGTTCATACTAAACCACCACCTTTTTTTATTGGTTCCATCATTTATTAAATGTGTTGTTGTGGATATATGGAGAGAGGCAAATGTTGGTGTCAATATCCTTCATATAAACACCGAATTTGTTTAACTTTGATCAAACCTACTTATATATTTCATTAACTATTAGCAGCTCGCCTTTAGAAGGTTTCCATCTTTGTATATGTAAACTCTTATGTGGCAGACGTATCATACAAACATCAAATTTGTGAGCTTCCCAATATCTAATGACTTTAGCTTTGATGACACCTACTTATATATTTTGTTAACTATTGGCAGCTCATCTTTAGAAGGTTTACGTCAAGGTCCAATTGTGTAGTTGGTTGCCATATCGATAACACATTGAACATCTCCATGGGGAACTAAGTGTTTTCTGTTAACTTATCACTATTGATTGCGGTATCTTTAGTTCATTACTGGTTTTTGTGCCACATTGAACAAGTATACCATGGTCCGTGACTACTCCTTGACCTGATAACTAATAAAGAAAATTAATACAATGTATTCAAAGAAAGAGAGAGAGAGAGATGTGATAGAGCGCTAAATGTCAATGTAACCTTCTGTTATTGTAATGTCAGATACTGATGCACATGATGTTATGTGCCATTCATCCTGTACTTTAATGAGTTCAAATCTAGGCCTCCAATACTCCAGACATGCCCATTTTTTACAAGCAGCCAAAAGAATAGTCCATGTAACAATATTTGCTAGAGAATGCATGTTCTCGACCATAAAAAAAGCTTCCTCAATATGCCCTGCTCGACTTAGAAGATCAACCACACAATTAAGATGCTTAGTACTTGGGAGTATTCCATAGCCATTTTGCATAGCATCAAAATAAATCAGGCCTTTATCTACAAGACCTGTGTGAGTACATAGAGAGATTATATTGAGGAATGTAACCTCATTTGGATGTATTCCTTCATCAATCATTCTTTCAAATAAATGGACTGCAATACCACAATCGCCGTGACGAGCATATCCCATTATCAAAGTGGTCCATTTGTGGAGATCTTTCAATGGGATCATATCGAATATATGTTTCGCATTGTTCATGCAGCCACATTTTGCATACATGTTAACAAGAGCTGTGGACACACATGGTTCAATTAAGTCTAGACCAAGTTTGTTGATTTGAGAGTGAAATTTTCTTCCGGATTCCAAGGCTGCATCATTCCCACAAGCTTTCAAAAGGCTGGTAAAGATTGGAGAATCTGGTAATAGTCCTCTCTCTTGCATTTGGGCATACAAGAAGAGCCCCTTCTGAGATTCACCATGGTTGATGAGACGTAAAATAATAGTATTCCATGATAATGTATTTGGAGACACGCCTTCCATTTCCATATGTTCCAAACAACTTAATGCTTGAAGTTTGAAACCATATTCAGAATATCCTGCAATGAGAGAATTCCATGAGACTATATCTCGAACATATAGACGATCAAAAACCCTTTGTGCTTCCTTAAGTAAGCCAAGCTTAGCATACATGTCCACTAAAGCAGTTCCAACAATGAGATCTTTGTCAAGGCCAGTTTTACAAACATTAAGATGGACATCTATGCCATTCATCAAAGATCCTACCCCAACACACAGCTTCAAGGTGCAAATATATGTGACAACATTTGGTAACACATCATCTAGCTGCATGTATTGCAAACATCCCAAAGCTTCATTATAAAGACCTTGTTCAACATACCCTATAAGCATTGCATTCCATGACACTACATCTCTACTTGATAAACTCTCCAATACTCTCCATGCTTCAACAAATGAGTGGCATTTTGCATACATGTGGATCAGAGTATTGCCCACATGAAGAAATGCATCAAATCCACTTTTGGCAATTCCTACATGTAATTTCTTCCCTATTTCTATTTCACCTAGCTCTGAACAAGCTTTCAAGCTACAAACATATGTAGTATCATTCAGGGGAAAACCCTCAACTTGCATCAATTCCAAACATTCAAATAGTTCATTGTTAAGTCCATACTCTGCATACCCACAAATCAGTGCATTCCATGATGAGTTGCATCGTATAGATAATCCATCAAACACATGCCTGGCTTCTACAAATGAACCACATTTAACATACATATTCAATAGAGCATTCGTGACAAGTATCTCATTTTCAAACCCTTTCTTGATAACCTCTCCATAGATTTCATGACCATTTTGTATGTCTTTCTCGTCAACACATATGCACAACCAAGAAACACAAGTGATGGCATCAAAAGGTAGAAAGTTTTCTTGCATTTTATCCAGCCAAATCAGTGCTTTTTCAGATAATCCATTGTCTATGTAACCTGCAATAAGAGCATTCCATGTTACCACATCTTGAACAGGAAGTTTATCAAAGACTTCCTGTGATTCAGAAAGGAATCCACATTTTGCATACATATAAATAAGACTAGTGCCGATGAAAGGATCTTTCTCAATACCCAGTTGAACTAATTGGTCATGCACTTCCTGTCCTTTATCAATGTCTCCTGTATGGGCGCAGCCTTTCAAACAGTAAACAAACGTTATTGCATTTGGTAATATGCCTTGCAGTTTCATTCTATCATTAAGCACTGGAAGCTCTTCATCAAACCCATGATCAGCATATGCTGAAAGCATGATATTCCATGAAAGCACATTGTAGACAGGTAAATGTTCAAAGATTTTTATTGCTTCAAACCTCAAACCACACTTCACAAGGGAACCTATAAGCATATTAAGAACAAACGATTCGTTTTCAAGTCCTTGTTTAGCAGCATCTGCATATAGTTGTTGAATTCTCTTTATGTTCCTTAAGAATCCACAAGCTTTGAAGCTAAGACCAACTATTGTTGCATTAGGAGACACTCCTCTTAATTGCATTTCTTCTACACAATCAGTAACTTCCTCAAAGAATCCATTTTCAATATACCCATTAATCAATGCCGTCCATGCAGCACAGTCTTGAGTATCCAGGCGGTTAAATGTTTCTTGTGCTTCTGTAAGTGAACCACACTTTGCATACATTTCTATCAAACTGATTCCAATCACATAATTCTCTGCTTCCTTTTTCATAATCTCAATGTGAATTTCCTGTCCCTTACCTTTAGCACAAAGGTTGCCACAAGCTTTCAGAACGCTAACATATGAGAAAGCATCAGATACCACACCCCTCTGCTCCATCTTTTCAAAGATTGCTATCGCTTTCTCACTCTGACCATGTTCAGAATACCCTGCAATCAGTGTATTCCATGAGACAACATCTTGAATGGGCAGTACATCAAACAGTTGTTCTGCTTCTGAGGTTGAGCCCCATTTAACATACATGGCCAACAAAGCATTACCAATGAGAATATCAGTTTCAAGTTTGAGTTTACTTATCCAAGTATGTAGTTCAAGACCCCTGTCTATGAATCCTAGGTTTCCACAAGCTTTTAGTCCGTAAATGAAGGTTGCTACATCTTGTGGGATATCTCTTATCTGCATCTCTTCTATGCATTTGAGTGCCTCTTGATCAAGGCCATGGTCAATGTATCCTGATATCAAGGCATTCCATGGAATTGCATCATTGGTTGGAAGCTTCACAATGATTAGCAATGATTCTTCAAACAACCCATGTTTAGCATACATATCAACAAGTCCATTTGCAACAAATGAGTCTTTCTCATGTCCCTCTTTGACAATTATAGAATGCATTTCTAGGTTAATGGTCATGATTCCTATGTTACTACATGCTTTCAAAACAAAAACAAATGTGATGGTATCACGTAGCACACCATTGAGATGCATCTCTTGGAAGCAATGCAATGCTTCTTTGTTGTTCCCATTCTCAACATACCCAACAATCAATGCATTCCAAGAGACAGTATTTTGAGTTGGAAGGTCATTAAACACTTTGCAGGCTTCTTCAAGTAAATTGCACTTGCAATACACATCAACCAATGTGTTACCAACGTAAGGATCTCCTTCAAATCCAGTTTTTGCGGCATGTATATGGATTTCTCGTCCCCTTTCTACTGCATTGACATCCCCACAAGCCTTTAAACTGCAAGCATAAGTGATGGCGTTGGGACAGACTTCCTCAAGAAGCATTTGATCTAAGAAGCTAGTTTCTACACTAAAAAGGAATGGATCAGGATATCCAGCAATCAGTGCATTCCAAGAAACTACATCCCGATCAATTATTTGATAAAACATGTGTTGTGCTTCCGCAAACAAGCCACACTTGGCATACATATAGATTAGACTATTTCCAATGAAAGGATCTTTTTCATACTCTTCCCCAATTATCATTATATGAAACTTTAGACCCACATCAAACAATCTTAGCTGAGCACAAGCTTTGAGTAGAGCCACGAATGTAAAACCGCTAGCATCAACAAGGTCTTCTTGCATCGATTTATACAGATCAAGGCCATAGTAGAAGTCACCAGAATCTATATATCCTTTTATCAGAGAAGTCCATGAATACTCATCCCGATCAATCAATCTCCAAAGAACTTGTCGAGCCTTAGGCAAATTATCACATTCAACAAACATAGGGACAATATAGTTCCCTAAAAGACCATATGCATCGAGACCATTACCACACACAAGCATAAATGCACGGTCACTGCATGTTGAACATTTCATGTTTTTGCACTTTTGAAAAATACATGTAAGGTCTTTAACTGATATGAGACCAGATCCTTGATCAAAAGCCCACAATGCTTCCTCAAGGCTTGCAGTTCTCTGATCAGTTCCACTATTATACAAACTTACATTAACTCGACGATTTGATCTGATTTTCCAGTTTTGAGCATACATATATCTTGGGGGAGGCTCATCCCCAATGTTGAGATAGAATGGGGTTGGATGTACATGATCAAACAATGCACTGACATCCATTTGATTCTTAAGGATGAGAACCATTACATTCAGTTCCTATTTTCATGGAGAAGAGGAAGCACCCATCTACGAAATCCATGCAAAATGAAGAAGTCTTTGCGCTTGGAAAGTGTGCTCAAAGAATGCATTGTACCTTGGACTTGTCACCCTATATCTTGTATTTTCGTGCAGAAGAACAAGTACCCATATAAAAACCATTCATACTCCAAGGTTGGGATTTGGTGGAGTTAGAAATGCAGGCTAAAGCAATGCATTGACCATGTCTTGTTCATTTGATTTGTTCATAGTGGGGGCATCCCATTGCTTTATTTTCTCAATTCATGTACAATAATGTTTAGCCAAATATGTATACATCTCAACCGAACTCTGCAAAAGGAAGATACCAGCTCAAAAGACCTTCATTTGTATGATTAGAATGAGAATCTATTTAGTTCATCTGTTCTTCTCATGGAGAAGAACAAGTACCCATATACAGATCCATCATTGCAAAAACCAGCAAAAGGAAGCTACGTGTTCAAAAGACTTTCATTTGGATGCTTATGATGAGATTCAATTTAGCTCATCTGTTCTTTACATAGAAAAGAAGATGTTGAACAATCATGTAGACGAACAAGAACCCATAAACCAAACCCTACACAATCATGTAGAAAAGCAAGAACCCACAGAAACAGAAACAACAAAAGACTTGCAAAAGAAGAAGCTTCCAAATGGTTAGGCGATGGTAATGTTAATCAAAAGCTGGGCTACTCATGGTTTTGATGTCTTAGAATGAGAAGCCATTACCTCATCTCCTGACAGTTTTGTGTGCAAATTCATGTTGTCATGCAATTGCTTCTTGAAATCTTCGTTTCGTTCACTTAAACTACTGATTCTCCATGTAGAAGATCAGAAAAGCTACAATACACACACAATATACATATAGAGACAGAGATCTCAATAAAAGCTAGCTAATCCATGGGAGGAGCTAAAAGATCAAAATATCTATGTATACATATTGTATAGATAGATTCCATTATCGTCTTCGGAGGTCAAATATATGATTTATGAGACCAAAAATATTACATTTCACATGATACATGTGAAAGTGAGTAGTAACTCTCGATGTTCAAGAACTTTACCAATGAATGTTCCAATCGGGGGTGCACATCGTGGTATTGTGAGAGATATTCGTGCAACGATTGGGCTTGATTGAAGATGTGTGCAAAACATAGTCGAATATGATCAAAGGCAAAACATTGTATCAAAGTGTGATACTCAAACTCTTGAACTTGTTTAGGGCAAAGTGTGCATAATCAACCACTCTCATCACTTGTGCCTCGACTCCCCGGCTCACATCGCAATGCATGAGAGCTAAGTCGCATGATGGGCTCTAATATGTATCGATGTGTATGGTTTCCCTATTCTATGAAGAATATGGTTTTGTAGTTAGGTGCAACATGTGCAATATAATGTGTGAAGCGTGAGCCTCCACATTTATCCCATGTCAAGATACATTGACGTTGCAAAAAGGCCTCATTTACAGAGGAATCTAGTGTTACATCATGAAGCAAGTTTGTTTCATCTACTAAACCATTTTTCCATATATTGCACCCAATGCGAACAAATTTTTTTGCTTTTATGCGTCTATTGGATCTTTTTAACCAACTTCCCATGCAATTCGATGAAGTCGATATAAGGAACTTTTTTGAACCTTAGGCATGATATTCAACAACCCTTTCCATGGCCATGATCTCAATGGGAAGTGATCCCATCTCAAGGAGTAGATTACGTCCACTCCATAGAGAAGCATCGATGTCACCAATGTGTCAAAAAGTTATTTCTTGATGACCCAACACTTAATATCTCCATGATTGCATGTGTTCTCAAATGCATAATATGTTTCCTTTCCAGCCTTTAAGTGACGTGTAGTACATTCATTCCATCTATGATTTGAAGGAACTTCAAGATGAAGCTTTCCACACAATCAAGTGGTTCATTACAGTACATAATGTATGGTTTACCCTTTTTTTTAGTTATTCACAAGCAAAATCTTTGTTTTAGAGTTGTTGACACTTGATTTAGTATATATGCAAAAAATTTCCAATGCCTTCATAAGCTTTTGTGCATCTCCTAAAGTATTTGCAAAAAGCACTACATCATCCACATATAACAAAAACATAACGACTACATTCCCATAGAGAGAGAGAGAGAGAGAGGGAGAGAGAGAGAGAGAGAGATAAAGAAATATATATTAACGTCTTCTAAGACCAAAATTGGCCCATGAGACAATTGGTTTACAACAAAATGGGGTGTTTACCCAATCATTGAAATAAAAAAATAATGCAATGTCCAAAGCCGAACTCAAATCGGAAACTTCTAGTGTGTGAGACTAGCATGATAACCAACTACACCATCTAGACATATTGATTGATTAATGCCTATATGTGCCAATGATTGATGTATTTGCCTATCGTGTTCAATTTGATGGGTATGAAGCATGGGAAGTATTTGTTGCAAATGTTCAGAAAATAACTAGATATTATAGAATTCACCATACCTTTAGAGGGAGAAAGATTAAGTCTCCTAGTTAATTTGCTTGATAAATGTAACTCATTGTTAATTTGTTGGCCAACAAATGTAGCGTTGATGAGATATCAAGAGGTATTAATTTTTGTGATGCAGGATCATGATCTTATGGCGAAAAATTATCAACATGCTAGACTACATCGTTTAAGATGAGAACTAGAGGATGTTAATTGCCAATCACATAAGTTTTTGCATGACCTTCATGAATCACATGCACGACATAATGTGGTGTGGTTAGAGGACAATGGTATAATGTGTTTCAATCCTCAAAAAATTGTGAAGAAATGCATAGAATATTATACACAATTGTTGGATGTACAAGTATGTATCGATGATAATGTTAAAAATGATAGAGATGTATTTTTTAATGTAGTGGAAAAGCATGTATTACATGATGTGGCACAATCATTAGATGTTGATATTTCAGAGGATGAGGTGGAAAAACACATCATGTCACATATTGTTAATGATAAGTCATAGGTGGGATGGATTAACAAATGAACTCTTTAAGAAATATATAATTAAGTTAAAGGGGCCTTTTGTGGTCTTATTTCAGAAGGTGTGAACATCATGGGAAATGCCTCATTCTTTGAAGATTGGTTTACCGTTTGATCAAGCTTTTGTCAAAGGTTCTTTCTCTGTCTTCCTTTGTTCTGTGAAGGCCTATTTCATTGATGGGGGGGAATGTACAAGATTTTTGCAAAAGTGACGGCCAATAGATTACATAAGGTTTTACGTTCTCTTATTCATAATGCTCAATATGGGTTCTTAGCAAAAAGAGACATTTTATATAATATATGGCAATTGATTATGGAAAGGAGTCTAAACAAGATTTTGTGTTGTTACAATTGTATACCGCGAAAGCCTATGGCAATGTGGATTGGTCATTTATAAATCAGTTAATGTCTCATATGGGTTTTGGTGATTGTATGTCTGAGTTGGTATACACATTACAGAAGCGTTCGGTTTCACATGTGATGTTTAATGGAGGAGTAACACAACCTATTTCTATTCAAAGTTCAATTAGACAAGGATGCCCAATCAGTCCTATACTATTCACTATTGTGACACGTCATACTCTTGTTATGTTACACAATATGGCTATGGAGGAAGAATTTCTCGGACATAGGTTGCTATCCAAGGAAGCCATGTATTGTTCAAGCACTCACAAATGACCATATCATGTTTTTGGCACCTAATCGGGAAAATATTAGTAAGACAAGAGATGTGTGGGAATGTTTTTCAAATGCTTCAGGGTTGAGAATTAATATGCATAAATTTGCCCTCATTTCATGTACAGAACAAGATGTGTTAGGGTTGGGGTGGTCAGGAAGGATAGTACATCGTGGTATGATTTTTTGTCACCTTGATATCTAATTGGGGTGGAAGTTTCTCATGTGAAACTTATTGAGTGGGTATCCAAAAGGTTGGAGAATAAATTCATGTATTGGAGGTCTCAATTCTAGCCTTTTCATGTACGACTTAAGGGGGTCCAATTGATTATGGTCTCACATGGTGTCACACTCAATGCAAATGTTATGGAAAAGAAAAGGGTAAAGTGTCTTGTCGTGGTTAGCATGGGATCATGTTTACACTTTGAAGCATCTTGGTGGGGCATTAATATTGAATTTATATGAGCATATAGTGGCTCATTGATTCATTTTCATTCCATTCATGTTTGAGGGTATGCAACCTTGGACAGAAATGGTGGCATACTTCATAGAGAAGACATGAATTAACCTCGGAAACAAATTCTTAACCTTTAATTTAATCGGATGGCTAGATTGGGTTTGCTAACAGTCAAGGATGCTATGTTGGTGTCACAAAGAAGATTAATGGCCTTGCAAATGTCAAGATCAACATTTCGTATTCCAAAAGATTATACCCATTTTTTTGGGGACAAGCTACAAGAATTACTAACTTCATATGAGCCAATTCTCGATTTAGATGGGAGATTTCAAGAGCTTGATTGGACATACGTTGGAAATAAGAGATTGACAATGATCTCAACAAACGATGCTTATCACCCATTGATTGACAAAAACGGATTCGGAAAGAAAGAGTTATAAAGATATGGGGTATTCGGAAACCCAATTACCTGAACCGGATTGATGCTAAAAGCTAAGGTATTCATTTGATTTGGAGAGTTATGGTTTGGACTTTGGAGCTTATATGATTGCCAATTGGGGATCCATTAAAAGAAAGAAACAATTTCTTCTCTTTTTTTTTGATCTTTTTTCCTTTCTTTTCTTCTGAGACGCTTTCGCCTCAACGGTCATATATCTCTTCTCTATCGACTCGCTCAATCCCAAGTTCTCCCCGAGGATTGCAGAACCTGCTTAATCCAATCCATCTTCAAAAATTAGGGTGCATTCTAACGGGTCAGAATTTATGGTTAATCTAAACCCACCCCAGGGCTTAAGGCTAGTCCAGTCTAGTTTTAGAAAAGTAGGGTTACTCAAATCCATTAAAACTATCAGGGTTAATCCAAACCAATTCAGCTCTTAAGGTTAAATCCAACCCATTTCGGGAAATTAGGGTTTTTCACTCTTCATTCAAAAAGCGCGATGATTTCTAAAGCTCAGCGCAAGAGAATGGAAGAAAACAAAGCAGCAGCTCTTGCTCGTCTCAACACTAAAACGAATTTACAGAATTCAGCCATAAATAAGATCTCTGAAAATCATCTGTCAACGGATATTCCACAGAAACCTTCCTATATGGGGCAACAACCTCATATAAAAATCGCCCACAAACGGTTTCTTGAAGAAAGTAATGTGAAACGGAGTAATATAGAAAATTCCCATCCTTTATTTCCCGCTAATATGCCTTTATCGCATAAAGATTACATAACAGAAGCAGGGAAGAGATATCCTTCGTATAAAAAGATTCAAACAAGATTGAATGATTCCTTCGTTGGCGAACAAGAAGCTGTTCGGAATATTGTTTCAGGTCCAATTATATCTAAATGTGTGAAAATTGCACCGAAAAAGATCGAAATATCTATTGAGCTTTCAGGTTGGGATCGGGTCATTGTTCAGATTCAAGACTTCGATGCTTCGAAAGATTTCTTCGGTTGGCTTTTCAACTTGGTGAGTGAGAAAATCTGACAAAATACGTTTTCTTGGATCAGATCTTTCCAAAGTACGCCATATTTTCTTACTCTTTTTCACCTAACTAATGTCCAGTTTTCTCATATACATAATTTTGAGAATAATTTTTTTAGTCATTTTGTTGTCTCGTACTACATGCATTCCAAGATATGTTTGTCTGATACTTTAGCATTGATAATTTGCTCATTCCTTTTGACATTGTTAATTTTCTCAATTCATTGGAAAATTTCTCGTTTTCACATACAACATACTTTCCAAGTTATGGTTTCTCATTCTTTAGAAAATTGTTACTCTTGGCATTGAAAATTTTCTCAATAAGCAGGGAAATCTACCCAAATTGTTTGTTTCCCAGTACTGTATACTTTCCAAATCACTCCTTTGAACATTTATATTTTTCTCAAGAAGTCAGGAAAACTACCAATTTCTTGTTTTTTGCAAACTGCATACTTTGCAAATGGTAGTTTTTCCTTCCTTTCATATTGTTTTTTATCTCAATATGGAATACATTGTCTTCTCTTACACCATACATTCCAAGTTATGTTTTCACAATATATGAAGGAATTTAGTCCATACCTTGTTTTCCCATACGACATACTTTCCAAGCTAAGTTTTTGTACTCACACAAGGCATTTGTATCAACAGCTAAGTCCCATAGCTGAAGAGAGCACGGAGAACTGTGCCACATATCATATAAAAGATTACAATTCTGTACTTAACATTGTAAAGGACATACCTGGTGTTGTTTTGAATCAATTGCCACAAAGTACCCTGTCAATCATGCAAAAAATGACACGAGTAAATTACTCTCATCAACAATGGATCCCTTTCATGCCAATCCATGTATCAGACACAGTTGTGGATGAGCTGATGCAACAGATACCTTCCAAATTGAGGTCAATATTGCTGCCATTCCAGGTGGAAGGTGTAAAATATGGGTTGAGAAGGGGTGGACGATGCCTCATAGCTGATGAAATGGGTGTTGGAAAAACAATTCAGGTTTGAAGTTTACATTCCAGAATATCATTTTATAAGATTTCATTAATTTGCATTACTAGTTAATTGTCTCCACACACATGTGAATGAGACGAATGTACACATGTACAACAAGGTGTATCATCCTCATAAGAAATAATTAGAAGAAGAAATTATATCTGTACAACTAGAAACACAGATTGTTATCTAGGAAAGCAATAACTTTTTACCCTGTCCCTGCTATGGAATAAAATGGTGCAATGAGCCACATTTATTATTCCAACTATTTCTTCTTGCTGAATACTTTCTTATAGAGAATTGTTTTCTAATATAAACCATTCATTTCCTGTGGGAAATATTAAGCAAGCAATTACATCTTGTATGGGTTCGATAATTGGTAGCTAATATTATCTTGTCCACTTTAGGCAATAGCATTAGCTGCATGCTATGCAAAAGAAGGCTCTATACTTATCACGTGCCCAGCTAGCCTACGATTGATGTGGGCTGAGGAGCTTGAGAGGTGGCTTCCATTTTGGTTGCCTATTGACATCCATCTTGGTAATGATTTTAGCAAAACATAAATTGAGCAGTTATATTTCTACATTCATATTGGAATTTATCTTCTTAAATGTTTGGCGTTGTAGTGTTTGGCCACAAAAACAATCTGGCTGATAATGTGAAGACTCCTAAAGTTGTGGTTATATCCTACACAATGCTGAAAAGATTGAAAAAAAACATGATGAAGCGTAAGTGGGCAATGCTGATAGTAGACGAGTCACACAATTTACGATGTACAAGAAACAAAGTTGAATGTGAGGAGGTATTTATCTGTGTTAAATAGTTTATTCATTTATATTCTCCAATTTCACACAAAATATTTCTATTTTTAATTCAAGTATAGATGTGGCGTGTGTAGAGTCTTTATGTTGAGAATTACTTTCAATTAGTTTGAAGGAATCGAGTTTCAAATTCTGTTCTAGTATGGTACTATGGGTTTCCTAAATTGCTCAATTATACTGATGCCACTTTTTCAAGACTACTTTATTTTTAGATTGTCCTAGGATCATTGGAACATATGTAGCTCAAAATCAAATTTCACATTGTCATTTTCAGAGTAAGAACTTGGAAGTTTATCAATTGTTAGATGGAAGAGGAACTTGGAAACAATAATAGGAAACTTTTGATGAAATGAGATGCCATAAACAGATTTTCTTGGATTGAGGTGGAGGTTCGTAATTTTCTAAAAGACAAGCATTCGCATTTGTAGGCTTAAAATAGCCATTTCTGTGACCTATTTACAGAAGAGCCACTCATTTTTGACAAGTAATAGTGCTGCCACTTATCCTCTGCTCGAGTTTCTCCTATACAGTTTGAAGTTTGTATACATGGATATAATAAAGTATACATGGATATAATAAATGTATTTACATACCGTACATGCATGTATATCCTTACACACTTCATTTCTAGAGAGAACACCTCCTTTACTAATAGAATGTTCGGCGTGTTTCTTATGGTATACAATTTACTATTTCAATCACTTACAAAGAGGGAATATCAATGGCATTAAAAAATTTACCCTCCAAAGTACTATGATAAATAGTTGCATCATAAGAGACAATGGATTCTATAGTAAAAAAGACACAATAATCTCAGTACATGAATACAATCATAGTGAAGAAAATTCTATTTGATAGTGGATGATAAGGAAAACAAGTTTAGCTTTACTATCTAGTTATAGTTTAACCTGGGAAATTTGACATGTAGACGACAACAATTTTGGATATTGCTCAAAACATAAGGCGCATTGTGCTACTCTCAGGCACTCCATCGTTGTCTAGGTATGTGTTTATAATTCACTAGAAAGAAATGGCTCAGTATGATTGAAAGATAAAACATAGCTGATACACATTTATTTACACTTGCAGGCCTTATGATATTTTCCACCAAGTCAATATGCTAAGGTAACATTTCGAATTACTGTGTGTGTACCTTTTGAGGGGATGTAGACACTGATTCTAAAAGTTGTTGCTTCATGTAGTCCTTGTTTACTTGGAAGAAGCAAGTATGACTTTGCTCAAAATTATTGTTTTACACAATCATCAGCAGAAAGTCAGCCTATTTGGACTAAGGTAAATGTGTGTATTGATAATTATGAAGAAATAATGTCAACCGTATACATCTCAAAGGTCTAGTCAGTCATTTTATCTGTTATTTAACATCTATATTAAGTAATAACTGATGATCACATATCTTTTGTTGCTAAACCTCTTTTTTCTTTTAGATTGAAACTATTTTGATCAGGAAAATTACTGTGAATCATATTTGATTTGACAACGAATCTGAATTATCTATGAATTAGTTTTACATGCTATCTGACATTCACACAAAACATTTCATTCTTGCTGTCTGAAACTATGTTGGGAGAAAAGACCAAAGGTGTAGTTTCACGATGAAGTACATGATCTTTAATATTGGCAAGTTTATTTCTTTGATTTGTGGGAGTGGGTGAACATTGAAATGTGTACATAAGTAAGTGGGAAGTATAATAATAGAAATGCCAAGCGTGGATGTTTAATGCATGGAAATATGGATGATTAAGGGATTAAGCACTAATTTAAGAGGATTATATCTAATGAAGAGACTTCAACACTAATGCTGAGGCTAAAAGAAGGAAGATCTTAGTTAAGAGAGTAAACACTAGCTCATTTACTCGCCAATTTTCTGCTTCATATACTTTGTATTAAGATCATAGTGGTAGAAACAAGAGGAAAATCATGTCGCTAAAAATAATAGGAATTAAATCTAATGGAGAGATTTACCTATAATGCTGAGACCAAAATGAGTAAACACTAATTCACTGATTTTCTCAAGCAAGAGGAACAAGAATGGTATAAGCAAGAGGAAATATCATTGTGGTAAAAATAAGAGGGATTAAGAACCAATGCAAGAGGATTAAATCTAATGAAGAGACTCAACACTAATGCTGAGACCAAAATGAGTAAACACTAACTCACCATTTCTCTCGCTCCCTAAACGAAGGTACCCAAGGTTGGCACTTATGTCATCAAAACAACTGGCTGAAAATGGAGACACTCATTGTTGGTATGCTGAAATGCAGCAATGGTTCGAGTCACATGACATGAGTATAAATGCCCTACCACCGTTCCGATATAGCTTGGACTGTCCCCATCTAAATATGACCAAAGTGGAAAAGAATAGAGTGATCCGAATTGATATTATTAACTTGGAAAACAAGATAACATGGATCAGCCCCAAAATACCACTTGGTACAAAGATGGCCCACTATAAGACACACTTCTTACATACATCGGAGGATGGATTTGTCATCAGACCACTTTATATGGACATACATCTATCCTATGCGCTGCGCAGTGTGATGGGGCAGCTGCAAACTTCATCACATTGGCTACAGATAGAGGTAGGCAGATATACACGACTACCTCTAGAAGAGAGAATTTGCCAATTGTGTCATCAAGGAGTGGAATCTGAAGAACACTATGTTTGTCATTGTAGTGTCTTTTATGAAATCAGAGGGAGATACCATTGCCTCTTTAAACAAGGCTTTGGCCCACTACGCAAGGTAATGGAATATGAGGACCAACGATGCCTAGGACTTTTCTGGCTAGAGCTCAAGAGACATCGGGAAAAGTTATTGAAGAATACAACCATACAAGCTCATCCACAAAGAACAATCATAACTTTCTTTAGCCCCATCACTCCTAATGCTAGAAGTCAACCCCGGGATACACAAATGGGCTTCAGACCAGGACATAACAAAGGGGTTACAATTGATCGGGCAATGACAATTTGTCGTTCACGTAGGCCTCGGCCCCATGGACCACGACCTTGACACCCTTGTCATCGACAGATAAAAGCCATTATCTCCTGTCATCGTAGGTGCTTCCCTTGCTTCGGAGACATTTCCATTTTGGATTGACCTATGCTAGAGATCTTTCGAAGACAAAAGCTACAATATACCTAACTTGAGGATCTCACATGTGCCAAAAACCAGATTCCCTCATTTCTTTTCTTTTCATGTTATTTACTTTTATATTTACTGTGTAATATTTATTTTCTTTTGATTTGTTCTCAAAGATGAGACAACACTTAAGATGTAATCTCTTATTTGGTCTTATAGGCCATTTTGGCCTCTTAAAAGACGTTAATATATCTTTCTTTCTTTTTTCTTTCTCATTCATATATGTCTTACGAAGATCATATTCAAGATCACACTTCAAGTACAAAATATTACAATTGCCATAAACTCAAGCAGCGTATAAACTCACATACTGTGACAAATTTCCCTTTGGTATCCTGAAATGTCCATGTGTACAAGACTCAAGTGCACCTTTTTATAACAACAAAGGGTAGGCGGAAGAATTAGTTAAGTATTAGATGTAGAAAATGTTTGGTGGAGATAAATGCGCGCCGTGGAAAGGTGATAGGATTTATCGCTGAGGAAATTGTTGCTGGAATATGACAAACAAGGCAATGCCATGTAGGATTGTTTGATCTTTGTCATGGTGAATGTTAAGGAAAGTAACTGGGGCAAAGCCGGTTCGGATTTAGAAGTTAATGGTATGTTAAATATGGATGTTGGAGAGGAATTATATTTCTTAATGAATACACTCTTGAACAATGAAAGATGATAGCGCATGAAGTTTTTTGTTACTTTGTTTCACTATTAGAAGTTGGGCCAAGAAACTTTTAAATTTTGGTATTTTGTGCCAATTATTCGTTGTTGGTTATGTATTGTGATTTATAGCACTTCTTAATCTCTACAGAATGAGCTCCATGTCATGAACTTTATTTTATAGGAGCAATCTAAATTACAACTACTTTTTTTTTCATTGTTTGCAGGACTTTTCTAAAGGAAAGCGTTTACATGAATTGAACATATTGCTTAAAGAGACAGTCATGGTACTTTGTCCTCAACATTTATTTTTCCAATCCCAAGCTATAGATAATTGGTCTTAATTAGGTTGTAGACTGCTATCTAGAGCCTGTAACCAGTAAATACCATCCAAGTTTTATAGCAAATGTATCAAAATTTTGTGTCAATCTTCATATCAAATTAACAAGAGGCCCACAGAAATGGTATCAGGTTGCAAGTATGTCGGCAAGCACATACTATGATAGCTCTTTTGAGGAATTTGTTTTAATGAATAACATGTAGACTGGTCTTTTTTAAAAGTTAATTGATTTCATTCTTTTATATCAGATAAGAAGATTGAAAGATGATGTGCTCACACAACTTCCTCCTAAGAGAAGACAAGTTATCAGATTGACATTGGAGGCAGCTGATATAATGGAAGCAAAATCACACATTGTAAAGCGTGATTCAGAAGAAGGTGAACTACAGCCATGTGGTTGTGGTTTTTCTTTCAAAGGATGTTGTGATTGTGATGGCGAAGATATCGGTGATGATGTGAATGGTAGTACAACTAATAGCATGGATGATCAGGGTATGGTACATTTATGTTTTTAAAAGAAAAGTCGAGGATTAAATGGCTCTTAAGTATTTTTGTAAATTAGCATAGTGATACGTTGTCATGGGAAATTCCGGCTACAAGGAGAAAAGGGGGCCAGATGTGCGTGAACGGGGAGGTGCATTGATGCACCCAAAATATGTCATTTGTACAATCACGTGTAATTAAGTTAGTGTTAGTTAAGTGTTGACAAATACTAGGTAGGAGTGATTCGATAGGGACTTCAAGGCCACACGAATAGAGAATAATAATAATAACTGATGGAGGGATTCGAGGGGAAATCTCTGTCCAAAAGCGGATGGCTTTATGACTGATGTAACGGCCTCTCCTTGCTCTATAAAAAGTATGTTGCATGCTTGTATGCATTAGGCTATTTGTAGTGTGTGATTATATTAGAATTTGAAGTTAGATATTGTGATGGTGATCTGAACGATAACATCTATGATCACCAAGAGTTAGACAGAATATTAGAAGGTTTTGCAGCTACCTTGAAGCCTAATGAAATTTGAATGCAATGCAGAACTTCAGAAGATGTTTAAGAAGGAACAAACATATTATAGACATGCTTAAAGTGACTCCAGTTCATGTCGTCGAGGGATTGATCTTTAGAAACAGAATTGAACGTTTTTTGCTAGTTGTGTGTGAGTAAGAATTTGCAGATAATGTACATAACTAAGATGGATTAGCAACATAGCAAGAAACCTACTCCAACTTTTACATCATGATGTAGAAACTCACCTAAAACGTTGCTACTGGTGAAAAAATGTTGCTCATCAAGTGGCTTACATCAGCTAGATAGCCCCTCTATTGAATAGTTCAAATCTAATTTCCTGAGATTTAGGAGCCTAGTTTTGAAAAACCAGCTTTTAGCGTAAAAAACTAACCAGGATTTTACATGTTTGTAATTCCCTCTTTGTGTTCATTCAGGGGAATCTAAAAGTTATCGTGCACCTTTAACCTTATCGTATCAAGAGATTGGCCTTGCCAAGTTAAGAGGTGTGCGAGAATGGCTATCAAATCATCCCCTGCTATCTAACCCCGACAACAGGCTTTTGGGACAAGACGTGCCAAAAATGATCATTTTTGCTCATCATATCAAGGTGTTGGATTCCATTCAAGTAAGCAAATTTCTTTAGTTTTTTTTGCTTACCTTCTTTATGTTTTTATTCATCTTAAATGGTTACCCATGTCCTAATCATTGTCTTCCTGGTTTGGGGAAAAGGAAATGGTGCATGGTAAGGGTCTAGAGTATGTGCGAATTGATGGATCTACTATTGCAAGTGATCGACAAAAGGCTGTGGATGCTTTTCAAGCCAAAGACGAGGTATTCCTTTTGGTTGCACTTATTATTTCACTATCATATCTAACATGTGTAAAGTTTTCTGTGCAATTTATATTTCATTGCTTCAGAGTTCTCATCTTAAGTATATATTTTGCAGGTGAGGATTGCGATCATAGGATTAACTGCTGGGGGTGTAGGACTTAATTTCTCATCTGCCCAATCTGTGGTCTTTGCAGAGCTTCCAAAATCAACATCTGACCTACTACAGGTGATAATGAGTGATTGCTGTTTCAATCCAAATTCGTAATATTGTGAGATAAGAGCTATACGAAATTTCATAACTATTTACGATCCTTCTGTGCATCTGCTCATTGTTATTTCGCAAATGCTGAGTCACATGCCAAAGCATTGGTGTAATATTATATTGTATCTGTATTCTATCTTCGTCCAGGTGGAGATCATAGTACCACGATACAAACTAAATAGAATTTTGAGGTTTCTAAATATCTGTGGCCTAGACTTCATGGCACATGTCAGATTTACGTAAAGTAGACAGTTGGCCACAATAGGGCTTCATTTGTGGATGATGAAGACAGTTTCCTCATGAATATGTTAAGCCTGAGTAAGATGAAGACAGTTTCCATGTGAATAGTGGCTCAGGATTTGTTGTCCCGCAATGCTAAATTCTGGTTATAATTTTGAACCTTTGCACAAAACTTGTTCATGATACTACCTATGTTAGCTGTCATTAACGTAATGGGCAGACGCACCAAATACAAATACTACGAGTATTGAAGAAATTGACTGCCAGATATCCAAAGGTAGTAGGATACTTACAAATGGAATAGAAATACTCTACTCAAAGGCCTAAGAGATGCTTGTACGTTTATATAGATGAGATTATACTAGGACAAACTAATGGCATGATACTATCAATTAAATGAGGCATTGAAGGAAATCCTATTATGGCATTGGAAAAGGGTTATAACTTTATATGATCAATCCGACCATTTTAGGTGTCTGGACTGCATAAATGAACATTTAGATTTGGTGTAGTATTCTAAAACATAGATGAACAAAATCTTAAAATGTTGGAATGCCATGTCAGAACTTTGTTGTTTGAACAATTTTCTCATTTTAATCTTCAATCATCTATCATTTCAGGCAGAGGACAGAGCTCATAGATATGGCCAGAGGAATGCAGTCAATATCTACTTCTTTTGTGCCAAGGTAATCCTTTCATTACATACTAGTAAAAGTAATATATATTGTATATTGTGGTTCTTTAATCCTTAAAGATCCCGTTAGTATCACCCAGGATACAACAGATGAGATGCAATGGCAAAGCTTAAGCAAAAGCATGGAGAGAATCTCTACCATGACCAACGGTTCAGAGAATGCCGTCGCTGAAATCAAGGTGCGTGATCATTATTAAGTACTCTAGTTTATTACATTATGCTTTAAATACTAGTATATTCAGTTACAAATATCCAGTGTGGGTTCTCACTCTCTCCGAATCTCAAGCTCCCTCAAAAATAACTTTCCTGCATTGATAAAATATATTCATAAACTTCCGTTGTTTCTATTCCAATTTTTCAAGTGAAAGAAAGAGAAGGTGAAACCAAGTATCCATCTCGTCTGACGTAGACTAGTTATACATCTGTGATTGAGAAACATTCTTTTTTTACTCTTGTTCCTAGTATTCTCCAGCAACTGCGTGTATTCGGAAACAGAGAGAGACGCCAAACAAATCAATAGTTTGCTAGTCTTTTGTATCTTTGATTCAGAATGGTTACCAATTATGCAGGTTGATGCTGTTTTGGATGGCCCATCAAGAGATAATCACAAAGAAGAGATAGGTTTGAACAAGCTGAACCAAGAGAACAGAAGGATAATGGGCATCTCAGAAAGTTTGATTTCACCAGGAACATTTAAATTGCTAGAACCAAGGGTTGTGATAAACTGTGAAAACGAACAGAGTATCAATGAACACTGTGATAATACTGCAATACTCGAACCCTGTGCAAACAAAGTGGCTAGTACACTAGTTCCAGAAGACACAAAATCTAGCATATCTCCTGATCCTCTTATGTTTGAGGTAAATCTTGATTTAATAGATTGGAAATTATCTTTAGTTAAAGTGCATAACAAAATTGTAATTGTTTCTTGTTTCCAGGTTAGTGCAAATACAGGGAGAATCCATCTATATATAAGATCAATGTCAGATGGATACAGACCTACTCCATTGGAGGATAATTTCCTTCCTGAACATCTAGAGACTGCGAAAGGATTGTCCAGCATAAAGCACTGCATTAACCTTCCGATCTGTCTGAAGGAGAATTTGGAGAACTTCAATTTATCAGTATTGTTCACCCAAGAGTGGAATGCTCTTCGGCCAGTCGATAGGAATTGCTTGCTTGGAAGGCCTTTGCAAATACCTCTGGCACTAGAGTTGGAGTGTATTAAGGCCGAAGGTCCTTATCTTAAGGGAGTAAGTAATAAATAAGTACATAGATTATGGTGCTTTGGAAAAATCCCTGCCATTCTGTACTATAGGAACAATATCCTGATTCCTAACTAAACGTATATACAGGGCTTAGTGAAGGGAGGTTCAAAACGCCGCGTTGTACCTGTCAGTGAAATAGATGCTAATCTTCCTGAGGGTGCAACTTGGAAAGAGGTGACATTGCGTCAGCATTCCTTAAAAGAAAGACAAATAAAACAAGCCTGGAGTGCTACCAAAGAACCTCTTTGTAAACTCTGCTTTAATCCATGTTTGTAAGTAAACTAACTCTTAGGATACCATCAACTTGTGATGAATGTATGTAATACTTGTCAAGAAAACATAACATCATGTGTAAGGTTCTTGACCATCTGAAGACATAAAGTTCTTCCGTCAAGGGGCCTTGCAATATCATGTATCCTAAAAACCAATATCCAGAAATATCCAGCAATAGATGGCTCCATACCATAAGGCACTGATTTGATGGCATGTATGATGTTTAATGTGTATTAATTATCTTATCTAGTCTCAGCATTATCTTTGTCCAGGTTAACGTGTTCAAAGGCACCAGAATATTTCGAAGATTTCTTTTGTGATAAGGAATGCTATCAAAATTACCGTCTAAAAACCAGCCAAGCATATCTCCGGCAGGTGTGGAATCTGCACTGTAACTTATTTCAGTAGAATCTGCAACAATACTTTTCATCTCTACAAAATGCATTTTAAAGCAAAAACTAATGGCATCCCCTATGTAGGAATTGTTTGTGTTGGAAAAAGGAGTCTGCACCATCTGTAAGCTAGATTGTCACACCTTGATAAAGAAGATTCGCCCTTTGCCTCGGGAAAAGCGGAGAGAATACGTCTTGCAAAAAGCTCCGGAGTTCAACACTTATACTCGTTTGTAAGCATTTGTAATGTTTTGAGTGTCATTGTGTATATTTAGGAAGATGTAAAGGATTCAATGGAAATATTTTAATACAAGTGCCATTTCCAGACTGGAGAGGTTGGTGTCTGATCCAAAGGAGGGAAATGCATGGCATGCTGATCATATCGTTGCAGTCTTCCAGGGAGGAGGTAATTTCGGTTTTCATGCATGTTTATTATTTCACAATTTATGTTTCGCTCTCAAGAAAAGAGGTTCTTAGAAGGTGATGAAATCAATGCAGGTGAATGCAATCTGCGTAATCTGAGGACACTTTGTGTGATTTGCCATGCCAAAGTTACGGCAGAGCAATCTCAGAAAAGGCGCAAATCATTAGCAAGAGCCAAACAAGGTTTCCAAGTAACCATTGAGAAATTTATAGAAAAATGGTGCGAAAAACGGATGGAAACATTCACATCTAAGGTCAGGCAAGCATTGCAAATTTGCATCAAAAAGTCTTTCAAATTGTTCTCTTTGATGTCTCTAGCTTAAAGACTTTAAATTTCTTCAGGATGGTTGTCTCCCTCCTATAGAAACACAATTGAGTGAAGATGAGACAGATGATGATATTCTTAATATTCAGATAACTGGCAGCGTATACTCTAGAAAGGACAGGACAAGCAAAGAATACAATAACGGAGAAAGTGTTATTTCCTAAGAGAGAAACTTGATTAAGGTGAAGAGGTTCTCCTGTTGTTGTGCTACTTATTTGTCCAGAACACTTCCAATTTGAACCCGGTGTGATCAATAGCTGCAGGAAAGGCTTTGGACACGAGCACATCAATGAAAAAGGAGCAATAAATACTAAGAATTTGGGTGTGCAAAGTCCGTAATGCTAAAAATGGACAACAAGCCTTCCTAAATTCTGTAGATGAATTTTTCATTGGTGGGTTTCAATGAGGTCGATGAAAGTGAGATAGTTGAGGATCACCATCCTGGGAATGTTGGTTAAATATATTGGTTCAAGTCAAGCATATGATAATGCCCTAAAAATGATGAGCAGATCTGCTGAAAGATGTGGTTGAAACCACACACTTGATCAAGACTTGAAAGCACATTATGATGCCCAAAATGGTCTAAATTCTTATGACTGGTCTTCCTGCGAATGTGAGACATTATAAATATGCAGACAGAACCAAGTGCTCCGACAGAGGACTGTGAGAGCTAAACACTTGTATGGAATCCGCAACTGATTGGCAGCTAAACACTTTCGGTCATTAAGAAAACCACACTTGCCTACAGCTCTTGAAGTAATGTACAAATCAAGGACCATTCAAATAATGAGACTGGAAGCGAAATACTTTCTGTCATTAAGAAAACCACACTTGCCTACAGCTCTTGAAGTAATGTACAAAATAGGACCATTCAAATGATGAAGCAATGGTTGACTCTGCTCTAAAAACAAATGACCTTCCAAATGTTTTTTGGTTATTTTACCAGTCAGATACATTGATTCAGATCAATTTCTCTGATTCGTACATATCGTCATTCTTTGTAGAGATTATTTTATCTGCATTACTAGTACATTATATTACTGGTGTACATGGTACAGATTTGTATTAGGGATGCAGCTTTTTTATTGAAAAAAGTCCGTTCATTGATTTTCTTATGAACTCGTACATATCATCAGTCATTATCATTAATCTTTATAATACTTTCGCAAACAAATACAACTAATCAGTTTGATTTCTTTGGTCTCTTAAATTCATACATATCATCGATTCTTTTATCTGCATTAATATTGCATCATATTGCTGGTGGACATGGTACACATTTGTATTAGAGATGCAGCATACACCTGCTTTTTATCATACACATTTGTGTTAGAGATGCATCATACACCATGTTGCAAAAGCAAACCCACCCAATGTCCAAAACAGAAAAATAAGTGACAACCAAGTACAATTAGATTCTATGAGTAGATGTGTTTGTGCCTTCATTGTAAATATGTTCCTGACCATCCTTTTGAATCCACTCCTCGTCATTAAATAACCTATTAAGTATAGCCTCCTATGTGCTAGACATAATGAGTGCTCGAATGAACATATCAGGAGGCAAATCATCATAATATGTTCGCAATGCATTTCACATGGTAGCAACATATATGCGCTTAACACTTTATTTTCCTTGCTTGGCCCTTTTATGTGGCTATGCCAAACATATCCGTAAGCCACTATGAGAATGAAAATTCTGATAGTGAGCAAGCAATTAAGACATTCAGTTGTATTAAGATTGTTACCCTGTGTGAGCACCGGTTATACCTTAACCTTCTAGTCAACATGCACATATTCAAAATGCATGATCATGCACCTGTGCAGCTATAATTTGCAAATAGATATATCATGTAACGATAGTTGCCTTAAAATTAAAGAGTTATTCCCATTAGAATTAACCGTGCGATGATTGTTATCTGTAGCTCAATTGTGTGTTGCATAGACAGCAGTCACACATTCTCACATTCTCAATAGTCTCCATCGCAATCACACATTCTCACATTCCCAATAGTCTCCATCGCAATCACACATTCTCACATGCAGTCACACATAAACTCAATTGTTTCAATATGATTTGGTCTCACATTCCCCATGTAGGTGACAAATGAAGCATGACAGATTTTACTTCTTGTTACATTTCCAGAATTGGCATAACAATGCCTCAAATTAATATCACATAAAGGAAAAACAAACGTCAAGATACAGCCCATTCAAAGAAACTGCAATGGTCACCATCAGCAATTGTCCATCTCCCACAAGCAAAGAAAAATTTACCACACGTAGGTCCCGGTTTTTTCACCATTCGCTGCTTGCACTGAACACCACAATAGCACACCATGGAATCTATTCCAGTATTTGATGTTCCATTTGTGCTCAAATCACTAGTGCTAGCAATAGAGGTTAGATCCTTATTTCTACTTGTAGCATTTCTTAAAGAATTGTTACCATCTGTACAGTCAAACATTCCTCCACTACTCGCTTGAATGTTGACTACTCCTGGCCATTCAGGACGCCTTATCTTTGTGGCTATAGGTTGGGGATCTATTGAACCTGTAATGCTTAAGTTAGTGCCTCGGCGAATGAGCTCCAATGCAAGCCGGGCTGTATTCAAAGCATCATCAAGACCACAGTGTGCACGTCCATTCCATTTCAAACCAGAAGCTTCGACTGCTTTTCGAAGATTGCATTTTCGCCCATTGAAAACATTTTGGAATAGAACTTTTAAGTTGATCCACCTTAACACATCATTAGCTACATATAAGCAAGTGCTTAATAAGAATAATTTAGCCTGTGATGCTAATAGATTTTACATCCATTAAAATGAAATTTTGGGTAATGCATTGAACTACTGTAAAAAACATCAACCAAATATATCAATAAATTTTATATCCATTAAAATGAAATTTTAGGTAGTGCATTGAGCTACTGTAAAAAACATCAACCAAATATATCAATAGATTTTACGCCCACTAAAAATAAAATTTAGTTAGTGCCTTGTGCTATATTTAAAAAAAACATACACCAAATTCTTAAACCCATTCCTCCACCGAAAGCTATAGCTATAGTCCTCATCATGGGCATTCTACAACAATGACCTCTTAAAAGGTTTGGGAAGACTGAACATTCACTTGATCACATATTGTATCATGTAAATCTCCATTTGTGCTACAAGTAAGCTTGAAGGTAAATGCCTTCAGCACATTCTTTCAGTCCACAGTATTGTGTTGAGAAAGAATCATGAAATGAATATATTTACATATATATACATACAAAGGTATTGCTACCTACTCAAAGGAAAATCTTAAGAGTTGCCTACTTAACGTCAGGTTTGTACATAATTTTTCACCATCTCATACATATATTAGTTATATGAATCTTGATTATTTTTTAAATGTTCACCATCTAGAAATAATGCATATATAAAAATTTGAAGAAGATTTTATCAACTTACACACAATCCAAAAACAATCTGATATCTGGTGCTTCTTAACATCCTAATTTGACTAATCATAAACATACCAGCATTCTAAAATACATGGTTTCGTGTCAGCATACATTATCCATATTGTTCTAGAAATAATGCATATATCAAAATTTGAAGAAGATTTTATCAACTTACACACAATCCAAAAACAATCTGATATCTGGCGCTTCTTAACATCCTAATTTGACTAATCATAAACATACCAGCATTCTAAAATACATGGTTTCGTGTCAGCATACATTATCTATATTGTTACCTGTTGAAATATCGTGGCTTATTGAGACCTTTCAACTTGCATTCGGATTCCAACATAGTCTTGCAATCCCAATCTGACCATATTAAAATTGCAAATTTCTTGTCCTTGACTCCATTATCCTCCAGCCATTTGTCATGCCAATTGAGAGCTTCTGCCAGAGAAATGCCCTTGTCCACCTATAATCACAAGAAATGAATAACGGCAAGACACAATAAATAAATAAAAGACTTCAAACAGCCCTTCAAAAGACACAAGCACCTGATCTTGGTTAATACCCGTAAGGTTTCTGCAAAAATCTGTCAGGATTGGATGATGAACTGGCTTAACATAAGTCTGAAAGCTATCTCCTAAAGTCAGTCTTCGGCAATCCACAATCACAGCTGGAAATTCAATTATTTCTTGCGGTTTCAGACCATTCATGTCCTTATCACAAGTC
Source organism: Azolla caroliniana (assembly GCF_043228905.1). Lineage (NCBI taxonomy): Eukaryota > Viridiplantae > Streptophyta > Polypodiopsida > Salviniales > Salviniaceae > Azolla > Azolla caroliniana. The sequence continues at coordinate 93,123 of NW_028230483.1, read as the reverse complement.
GCTTCAAAATCAATTACCACTACATAGTCAAAGTCCTGTGCCTTCAGAGCATCCTGACTTTCATGGTTGACATTAGAAGTTTCAATCACCATCTGGCAGGTCGGACTTACTCGAGTGGATCTAACCTTGGGTCCACTCTCCACATTACCAAACAAATTACAATCTTGTTGAATTCCGTTTGTGTCCTCCAAGGGCATATACCTATCTTTCTTAGTATACAATGCATTAGCAATATCAGGCAAGCTTGAGGTTTGGCTCACACTGCAATGAGTAGTTGATATTGCTGTCTCAGAGTGTGCTCGCCCCTTGAACTGCCTACTGTGTAAACGACGAAGTGCTTGCTCCCGATTGCGAGCCATCCTTTCTGGGTTATAGAAATCAAACAAGTGTATTAAATAACCTTTTTAGAGCATTATACAACCCATAAATATGTTAACGAGAGTTAGCCAACTAGTTCTAACAAATCATTTAGCTATCAGACATCAACTTATACCATGAAAGATATCTGAGAGATAATTTGTGTTGCAATAACAACCACTACTTGAATCCTGTATAAGCTAAAATCTGCCACTGATCCAACAAATGGGAAATGCATTTGCATTAATGAAGTGGATATTTTCGATATTCCACACATTCTCCCATCATTATTAAATTGATTGCCACAACTATGTGTACTTACACATACATCCTAAATAAACCAATCCTCTCCACTTGTATCAAATGTTGATTATTGTTTATTTACACTGGATTATAATTTAGTTATATAGTTGCTTAATTGTTATTGTTATATAATCATTCCCCGTTTCGCTAAAATATTTAGTCTTTGTTAACCTGGTTGTATTGTTTATCTCTCTTTTCCCTCACACACACATATACCTTAATCTATTCTGCTGCATAGAACTTTATTCTCTAGCTTTTTACAAGTTCTCTCATGATCTAGACTAATACATTGAGAAGATAAATACCATCTACAAACCTGAATTCTTCGATTACTAAGACATGGAAAGACAAATACTGTTTTGATTTTATATCTTGGAAGAGGGTTTATGGCGCAGCCACACTAGGGAAAGACATTTTCAGCCGTCTATTCTCTATCATGTTTCCTTCTACCATTTCTTGTTCCATTCCCTTGTCTAGATCCACAGACACAAGGGAAAGGCAACTTTTCAGCCGTTTATTGTCTATCATGTTTCCTTCTACCATTTCTTGCTCTATTCCCTCTAATGGTTCATAAAACCATGGAATGGACATTTTAGTGGCATGCGCTTCCCTAACCCTAATGTGTAAACATTCTCAAATTTGGAAATTTGACACCTTGAATTTCAAGATTTGACGGTAATATTTGGAATAAAGTAGAAGCAAATTACTCCAAATTCAGGTTTTGTGCAGGCTTAAAACTAACCCTAAACTGTAACATGGATAAACATATCATCTCGGTTGACATATTGTGATACTGATGTGGGAACACAATTTCAGATAATGTGTGTGAACACGCTTAAGATAGCTAGAACTATTTTTACATCTTTCAGAGTTGTTTACCTTACTACAAAAGTATAACTCTAATCGTTAAGGAACTGAGGCATGCTTCCTTTTGAGAAAGATTTACTCTCATGTTTTCTGCTCCCTATGTGCTTCTCCAATGACAGAATCCAACAGTTGGCTCAGAGCAGGTCACCATTGCTTTTAGGTCGTTGTCAACATCTGAGCTATGCATCTTGTCATCACCTACAGGTATTTGCACTCTGTTCGCTATTTCTGTCTGAATCTCTCTTGAAATATAGTCTTTTTCACATAAGGTTATTTGATCACTTAGCCACTTGCAATGAATGAGAACAATGATGTGTTCCAGATGCTGCCTGTTATGGATAAACGGATGGATCCAACCAATTGTAGGATTATATGATGAGACGTGTATTGGTGGCAAAAGGCTTATGAAACATTGTGCAGGGTGTTGCATACATCCTCCAACACTTGCAAATACAACTTCTGGGCCCTGCTGGCAGACAGTACACATACTTGCATTGACAGCACTGACTACCAAACATGCTATTATTCCTTACACTCGCTCATGCAAAAGGACAAAAAATTCTTGCAATACTATTATTACATTATATCAAGCAAGAAATACAAAACAACATAAGATAATGTTCGAGACCTTTGCACAAAGGCTCTGCTTAGGAAGAAGTTTAAAGCTTTTCGCAAAGCTTTTGGCGTACTACTTTTTGAGGATTGATATCATTCCTCATAGCTTGGCACTTCCTATATATGAGTGGGGGATTTGTTGATAAATGGTGATAGTAATGTGTGAACCAAACTTAGGACGTGGTTATGATCAGGGTTAGAATGACTATGGTATAGGATAAGAATGGTTGTGGTTAGGGGTAGAATGGTTACATTTAGGGCTAGGACCTAGGCATAGAATGGTTACTGTTAGGGTAGTACAGATGGTCAGGGTTGGTTTTGGTTTAAGTGTAGAGTTAAGATGGACAATCGGTGTTCAAAAAGCAGACTATTTTAAAACTAACTTAAACAAATCTTGAAATTGAAAGTAGAGATTGTTGGATTCTGTCACTGATGAAGCACACATCCAGCAGAAAACAGGAGAGTATATCTTTCTCAAAAGGGAGCATGCCTCGGTGCTTTAACCATAAGGGTTATACTTTTAGGGAAATAACTTTAGCAACCCTAACCCTCACCCTCACTATTCTGACCTTAGTCCTAACCCTAGTCATTCTAGCTCAAACTCCAACCATTTTAATCTCATCCTCAACCCTGATCATTGTAGCCCTATCTCTAGTTATTTTAGCCCTAAACCTAAACTTAACCATTCTATCTTAACCCTAACCATTCCGGAACTAATTCTGAATGCTCTAAAATTAACCATAAGCCTATCCTTCACTCTAAATCTAATCATACTGGCCTTAACCCTAACCTAACCATTCGGTCCTAATTCCAAACCAAAAATCTATCCCTGACACTAACCATTGTAACCCTAAGCTTCAAGTATTAAGAAACAAAGAGCACAAACAATAAGAAGAAGAAGCTCAAATACCTTTCTGGGTTTGATCAAGCATTGCAACAGGAGCAGGGTAAGAAAAACCTCCTAACCTACACATGGGAAAATCAGCATGCTCTATCTGAACCTTCCATGGCTGTTGCGCAGGAGGAGCGTGACCATTGCTTCCACTGTTTGGCGTGAGCATCTGAGCTCTTTTAGTAATAGCTCTGCGATGCAAGCGACGAGCTTCCGTGGCTATCAGAGGCATCCCCTGTCGCCATGTAGGCACATGAGGAGAAGAAGGTGAATCACCATCGCTTCCTCCTTCTCCACAAGAAAAGCCAAGAAAAATCTCCTCTTTTTTGTGTTCGCATTTTGATTTTTGCCATTCTTTGCTTTTTCCTTGTTTTCCATTCTTGCTTTTTGCTTTTTGCTTTTTGCTTTTTGCTTTTTGCTTCTTTCTTCTTTCCTCTTCTTGCCTTTTGCTTTTTGCTTTTTGGTTCTTCTTCTTTTATATTCTTGGTTCCCTACTTTTTCATTTTTTGCTTCTTGCTTCCTGCTTGGTGCTTGTTCTTGCTTCTTGCTTCTTGCTTCTTGCTTTTGCATTTGCTTCTTGCTTTTGCATTTGCTTCTTGCTTTTGCTTTTGCTTCTTGCTTCTTGCTTTTTGAGCGCATGCAAGCACGCATTCAGAATCATTCAAACTAAAAACGTCGCCACACATTCTCTTGTTCTTCATGTGAAGGTCGGGACATGCGCCGGTCCACCGGGAAACACTTCCTCTGTAGCATCGTTTCTTACCTCCTCAACTAATGTGCCCCAAGTGACAAGTGCATCTCTGGCACACGTTTGGCGAATACTCGGAGATGTGGTGCATACAATTCATTATGACTCATTGACTTCATAGCATTGCCATCGGTCCCTCCACTCATGATCTTCGGTGCACAAACCTCGCCAAACACACATATAAACCTTTCCGCCTTAAACACCCGATGGGGTGTTTTAACTACACATGCAATTTCGATCTCCTCGAACAAGTTGAATCAAAACATGCCCTTGAATATTAAAGAAATATAATAGGGAATTCTTTCTCCATTAAACCTAGATGCTCATCAACTTTCCAATTTGGTATTTCAATCACGTATATTTTCTTCAATGAAATCCATCTAATCAATGGCCCCAAGCTATATAAGATATCATGTATCACGAGTGTAAAGCAATCGTTTATGAATAAATGCAACACATGTTTTACATAAATAACATATTATTATTAGCACATTGTGTGTTAATTATCATCAGCTTAATATATTGATAATGGTAACGAGTATTACCTCAATAAAATTATGTGCATAATGTGTATTTAGTCATAAGAAAGTAGTGCCATGACCATCCATGGTGAAAATACTCTAGAATAAAGGATTGTGCCGTCTTGATGTTTGGATTAATCTTATCTTGAGATTATTAAAGAGATTTCCTCTTGTTTGAAAACCCACTAAGCTTTAAGTTGTTAATGTAATATGCTTGTATTAGGATTCTCTTTAAGGCCAAAGGTGTGGTTTTAAACCAAACTCTTTTAAGGATGCTCTTGATGCAATTGTCTTTAAAACATATAAGATGCTTCCAAAGAGAGCAGCCTACATTTTAAAAGACATGTATAGAATTTAATAAATAACATATATTTGGGTTCCATTCTCCACATTCTGTTTGATCATGTATGTATCACTTATTAAACGAACGATCTCTTAATGTTCCTTGATGCATTATCATGATGCAATAGTGTGAAGGGAGAAAAACATTAAAAGGGCAAGTTTTAGAAAGTGTCAAGATTTGGTCGAATAGGTTACCAAAGGAAAGAAGAAGAACAAAGGTTTAGGGTTTAGGTTAAGACAACAACAAAGGCTTAGCTCAAACGGTGATCTCTAATAATTGCCCTTGGAGAGGTCAAGGGTTTGAAACCCACTAATTGATTGATCTCTAATTATTGATTGGCGGTTTTGCAACAAGGGAGGCAAGGGTGGCCTACAATGACCGAGGCAACAAAGCCATCGATCATAGAATCAATAATTCGAATCAAATCCCCCCAAGTATTTCTTAGTTTAAATTTCATTTCACCCTATGTAAAGTGGCTCATACATTGTATAATTTGGTTAAATTTGTGAAAAGCCTATTGTAACTTACCGAAATTATAACCACCTTCCTCATAATCTATGAAACTCCTTGAAAATAAACTTAACCTTAGCTTATTTGTAAGCATATACTCATACGTTAAATTAGTAAGCCAACGGTGAGTTTAATCTTCCACTTGGCTCAACAAGAAGGTGTTGTTGGCAAGGAGCTCCAGGAGAAATGTTTGTTTCCTCATGGAACCTATGAAGGCACCCCTTTGTGCCCCTTTGCATAGGCAGAGCTCTCCACAAGTGAAATGTTTGTTTCCTTGTGCATAGGCCGAGCGCACTCATCACCAATAAGGGCTCTACACAATGGAAGTACTCAATAAGTCTCTCAACCAAAAACAAGTTTGTGTTTGTGGAACCTGTGGAGACACTTCCCTTGTGGGCCTTTATGGGTCTGAGCAAAACCACTTGTCATTCAACTCTTAGATTTACGTTTGGCGAAAATTGTTGTTAGGAAATTTAATTATTTCCCTTGATCTTGATACTGTCACAGTTTTGCTACCAGATGCACATGATTGTGACCATGCTTCAAGTCAAAGAGCCCACCAGCTCTATGGTTTGTAGTTCATCAATTTGATTTTCTCACTTGTGGTGACGCGCTCTTTTTTGTGGACACAAGCAAACCACTCGTCATTCTGACTCTTAAATTTATGTCTGGCAAAAATCGTTAATACGAAATTGAATCATTTCCCTTTATCTTGATCTTGTCAAATTTTTGACACTAGATGTGCATGGTTGTGACTATGCTTCTAGTCAGAGAAGAGAGCCCACGAGTTATATGATTTGCAGTTCATCGACTTGATTTTCTCACATACTTTGCTACCCAATGCACATGATTGTGACTATGCTTTTCTAGTCAGGTGCTTTCCAACCATGTAATCCATAGTTTGATGCAAAAGCATTATTACTTGATGAAATGCAACGGATTTTAGGCAAGATCTCCAGAGATGTCCTTGTTTCAAGATTCATCTAAAAAGCATGTTTCTTTCATGTCATCTTATTGACTGCGCAAGAGGGTCTCCATAGCATCCAAATCCGACACGTAAATTACTATGGATTTTGCATGCTGTCAGCAACGATGTCTGACTAGTTGCACTAGGTAGAACCGGAAGGATTTGAAGAAGCTCTTCAGCCTCTTGAAGACACCCTGCTCGGGCAAAAATATCTGATACACAATTAAAGTGCTCTGTTGAGGGTGTAACATGATCATCTTCGACCATAGAATTAAAGAACTTTCTACCTTCTTCAACTTGCCCAGCATGACTGCATGCAGTGAATATACAGTTATATGTCGCATCACTTGGTTTTAAACCTTTTTGTTCCATTTCAACAAGGCAATGTTCTACTAAATGGTACATCCCATGATGAGCGCAAGCAGAGATTATAGAGTTCCAAGAGACCTTGGTTCGTTCAGGTAAAGCATAAAACATTTTCCAAGCATCTTGTAGGCTACCACATTTTGCATACATGTCAACAATGATGTTTCCAGCAACTGAATCTAACACAAGCCCACTTCTAAGGAACTGGTCATGGACGATCTTTCCTTGTTCGATTGACCCCATCGATCCACATGCTCTCAAAACACATGAAAACGCGACATTATCAGGTTCTAGGCCTTCGTCTTGCATTCTCTTAAAGAGGCGGAGAGCATGGTTTCCATGGTCGCATTCAGCATAACCTGCAATTATGATACCCCATGAAACTACATCCTTAATTCTCATCTCATTGAATACTTCATGGGCTTCTTCCAAAGCACCACATTTAACATACATATTGAGAAGAGTATTACCCAAAATCAGATCCAACTCCAATTTTTTCTTTGCTATCCATTTATGGATTTTTTGACCAATCCATAAGTCTTCTTCAGTAGCACATGATTTCAACACGAGTAAAACTGTATCTATTCCCTGGTTCAAGTCATCATATTGCATTCTTCCAAACAGTTTAAGAACCACATCATCCTGTCCTAGTTGAGCATATGCTGAAATCTTCTTATTCAACACATCGGCTCTTTGAAATGGCAACAAGTCACACATTTTCTGGGTATCTTTGAGCATCCCACATTTTGAATACATGTCAACAAGGCCATTTTCAAGCTTTGAATCAGTTTCCAGCCCCATTTCTATAACATAGAAATGTATAATCATACCATCAGGTAAGTACCTAGGGGGGGTAGTAGTACACGCTTGCAAGAGACAAAGAAATGCTACCATATCTGGTTTTATGCCATGTTTATGCATTTCCTCAAAAAGTTGTAGAGCATCAGGTATATGGCCATGCTCAACATATCCTGAAATTATTGCACTCCAAGTAATCACATTTTGACAAGGCAACGCTTTAAACACACTATATGCTGAAGATGGATCTCTACAATTAATATACATGTCAATGAGGGCAGTTCCAAGAACTAAATCTCCATCAAGCCCATAAACTATGATTTGATTGTGTGTTTGCATACCCTTTTCAATCAATCCTATATCAGCCAAACCTTTCAATACACATGAGAACAGAACCTCGTCTGGCTTAATACCCATTTGTTGCATCTCATTAAAACTTTCAATAGCGAGATGACCATACCCGTGTTGAGCATAAGCTGAAATCATAGCTCCCCAAGTTACTTTGTTCTTGTTAGAGATTTTGACGAATGTAGAGTGAGCTTCTTCTATATTTCCACACTTAGAATACATATCCACCAATGCGCTTCCTATGGCAATCTCGGATTCGAACCCACCTTCAATAATAAGATTATGTAACAATCTACCGGAATAAATGGATCGTGATTTGCTACAACATAACTTTAGCAGGCACAGAAATGTCACTTTCCCAGCCTTTACACCATTCTGATGCATTTTTACGAATAGATTCATAGCAGATAAATCATGACCAAATTGGGCATAACCTGAAATCAATGTATTCCACGTAACTTCATTCCGATCGGGCAATTTATCAAACACTTTCTGAGCTTCATATGTATGACCACATTTAGCATACATATCAATCAAGCTACTTCCAATGTAGATTTCACTTTCAAGATTCTCTCTGATAACCTTATCATGGATAAGCATCCCTTCACTTGAAAATCTACCATTACTACATGATTTCAACACACAAGACAATATTTTCTTACCTGGGAAAAGAAACCCATCGTCACTTTGTTCCATCTCCTGATACAGGTAAAGAGCTCTCAAATGCTCTGCCTCCACAGAATGAGAAGAAATCATAGCTTCCCATGTGAATAAAGTCTTCTTCTTCACCTGATGGAACAAAAGGTTAGCTTCAAGAAGCCTATTAAAAGACCCAAACAAGCCAATAAAAACATCAGCCAGAGAAGAAGAAGAAGAAGAAGTCAAAGATTCATGAGAGATGAAGAGAGAATGAAGTCTCTGAGCTTGCGAGAGGTTGATATTAGATCTCTGTATTGAATTGTAAAGCAGGTTTTTGCACAGGGAGAAGCCATTGTGATGTTTCTTCTCCAGAATAGCTATGGCTTCGTCGCCCAAAGTGCTATAATTTGGCATCAAGGAGATGGGAAGCCTCTCAGTGCCATAATTTCTCTGTCTTTTTGTTCCATCTCTTTTATACATCCATCTTTCTCTCTTTCTCTTTCTTTTGTTTTTTTTCTGTGTCTCTCTCTAATTGGTAAGAGCTTGTGCTAAGAGTGAGAGGTCAAGGGTTCGAATCCTAATTGGACCATAAGATTAAGTGAAGGAATAAATAGAATGATGGACAATGGACATTATATTTGGTCTTAGTATGTATTGTATTCAACTAATAAAGGAGAACATTATAGATTAAGAGATCTTTGTATTGAATTGTAAAGGAGGTCTTAGAAGACGTGTATATATATGTATACAGACATCTAATTGCTAAGAGCTTGTGCTAAGAGCGAGAGGTCAAGGGTTTGATTCCTACTTGGAACATAAGATTTAAGTAGCGGAATAAATAGAATGGTGGACAACGGACATCATATTTGGACTTAGCATTGTATTGAACTATAAAGGAAGACATTATAGATTAAGATATCTTTGTATTGAATTGTAAAGGAGGTCTTAGAAGATATATATACACCATAGTGGTAGTGGCAGACAAGATAATTTCAAGGAAGAAGAGTGGACTTAGCATTGTATTAAACTATAAAGGAAGACATTATAGATTAAGATATCTTTGTATTGAATTGTAAAGGAGGTCTTAGAAGATATATATACACCATAGTGGCAGTGGCGGACAAGATAATGACAAGGAAGAAGAGTGTAGAGTCTAGACAAAATCAAGATTGAGATTGGGGAGTTCAAATTGCTCCTTCCTCTCAATTTAACGGGTGTCTATTTTGGTGTTGGATTTATGTATAGAAATCTCATTAATCTTTAACACGCATCGGGTGACGCTTTCTGGCATTTATGTGACCCCCTTCAAAATAAAACCAGCCCCGCATAAATGGTGTCTTAGTACACTCATGGAGATTAATAATTGCCCATGTCATGAAGCTAATGTTTCCACTATCGTACTCATAGGAGGTGTTGTGTATAACACGAATTAAACCCATGATCGCCTTGGTGCATGGCCTTGATTTCAACACATTGTACATTTGATAATATTGTGGTATTATATATACTAGCCAAGTGGTGAAACATGCATGTTACCCAAATGACAAGCATAATTCTTTCTTTTGGGGAATATTCTCGAGTTTTCTAGTAATTAGTAATTATGGCCTCATTAGTCAACAACAATAATAATTATGTATTGTATGCATTTAGGAAAATACTAAAAGTCGGGTTGTGGCGGTTGACACTATTTAGAGAAACTTACAAGTAAGTCAAATGATATAACAACTACCAACAACATAAACAACTAGTCAATTCGCGGTAGACTTTAACTCCTTACAAGTAGTAATTGCGTCGTAACCAAGTAACTAATAAGTAAATTAGTTAAAAGCATTTGATGTTCCTTAACCTCCTTACAACTAGTAGTTTCTTGATCACCAAGAAAATACTAAGAGATAGTCATAAGCTTTTGGTGTTCCTTGATAACACATATGTGACGTGTATGGTTTAAGCTAATGTTTGACCTTATACATGAAAGCCAAGTGGTCTCATGCACACATGCTTTCCTAACCTATGGGCAACTATATAATAGATCTCAATTAGAGGTGATTTGAGGGTGAGGAAAACCAAAACTAATAAAGCTTTCAAATATAATTACAAATGAAAGATAAATATTAATAGAGATTGCCAAAATATTGAAACCTTGACCCAATTGCTCCAATGCTCGACTCTTATCATTCAAGCTATGTTTTGATGATGTGTAGATGTTCTTCTTCTACATTTTCCTTCGTTGATCACTTTGACCCGAATTCCAACTTATAATGAAACTTTCATCACTTCACTACACCACATCATATGATAGTATAACAAACCAATTGAGCAATAAATGCAATAGGGCCAAGGCACTACCCCACTTTAACATACAAGGGAGAACTGATTATACAAGTGGTGCGAAGTTTCAAATATCTCAGTATTAATGTTCCATCAACAAATAGGTGGAATAATTATGTTATAAGTCCAAACTTCTTATGAGCTAGAATGATTAAGATGTGTTTTTTAGAATTAATGCAACCAATGTGATAATTGAGGGTAGAAAAAAAGATCGATGTTATTCAATTCTATGGTGGTCCATGTGTTGCTTTATAGAATGAAAGAGTGCAACTGTGTTATCTCACTTAGGGCATCTAATCCAAATTTTGTTCTTACATTGATAAGTAGGAGTTAAATCCTCAACACGTGCTCAAACCATAACAATGTTACACATGCAAAGAGAATGCGAGTATATCATTAAAAGTCAAGATTATGCCCAAATAGGTTCTAAATATAGGAACAGGCTACAAAAAAACAATAAAAGCAAAACCATCTCTTCTTTGTTGGGTGCTTGGCATTATGAAATGGTAAAAAGTATGGGGAGTAAAAGCTCTACTAGAACTCTCAGGTGATGCTATGAAGTATACAATGTTCTAACTATAGATTATTCGAGAATTCTAAGGATGAAATGGCAAGATGCAAAAATGTCAACATTGGAATATTACATTGCATAAGATATCCAACCGCATCTTACTACCCCCATGTGCCTTGGATATCAAAGAGCCTTAACACTTCTTCAAACTCGCTCGCAAGTGTTGAGGTAGCATCATCACCCATGTACGAGGATAAGCAAAGGCATGCAATGAAAACACAGTGGAGGATGAACACAACGTACTTCTCACATGCTCAACCTATAAGGTAAGCCGCGATAAGTTCAAGAACTTGTTAGACAAGCAAGACTATTTAAAAGCGTCTTACTCAAACTCTCCATCAAGAATGGCGAGCACATGTGTGCGTGCATTACTTCCACATTGAGAGTTTTATTGCTACAGGGCAATAACACCCCTTCTTAGGAAGGAGTCAAATGCGAGATGATATGTTGATATGGTTCTTCCTGGAAGCTAAAATCGGCCTGGATGATGACGAATCTAATTTAATTTAATGCATTCATTTGACCTTAGCTCAGTTGGTAGAGCGGAGGACTATAGCGTTAATAGAAATCCTTAGGTCGTTGGTTCGAATCCGATAGATCGGATCCCCCAATTTGCCTTACATAAGTTCGATAGTATGAGTATCACACTTTGATACAATGTTATGCCTTTGATCATAATCGACCACGCTTTCCACACATCTTTGACCAAACCCAATCCTTACACGGATTTCTCTCACAACCACAATGTGCACTCTCGATTGCAACCTTCATTGGTAAAGTTCTTGAACATCGAGAGTCGCTACTCACTTTCACATCATGTATCATGTGAAATGTAATATTTTTGGTCTCATAGGTCATATTTGACCTTCCGAAGACAATAATAGAATCTCTCTCTCTCTTTCTCTCTCTCTCTCTCTTGTGCACACATACATATATCTTCGGATTTCTCTCACAACCACAATGTGCATTCTTGATTGCAACAATTCATTGGTAAAGTTCTTGAACATCGAGAGTTGCTATTCACTTTCACATAATGTATCACATGAAATGTAATATTTTTGGTCTCATAGGTCATATTTGACCCTTTGAAGACAATAATAGGATATCTCATCAAGCCTTTAAGGCCTCTCGATCATTGTATGAGTCCGGCTATACTAGCTCATGGTATGGCATGATGGTGACTTGGCTTCTTGCGAATGGTCTAGACATTAATAACCTACCTCCCCTTAGGTACAACCACACGAGTGATAACACCTTAATCTCTCATGAGAACCGCAATAAAGTAATACGCCAAGAAATATGGCAAATTTACACTCGGTGTAAATGGATCACCCCACTAGAGCCACTCCCATCTAAAATGTCGTACTATAAGAAACACTTCATGCACTTCTCTGAGTTAGGTTTTATCACGGGGCCAAAATATCTAGATGTATTCTTACCACATGCACTAAGGGTTGCCATTGGACAACTTAGAATATCATCTCACCAACTTGAGATTGAAAATGGCCGTACTAGTGGAGTCCCTAGGGAGGAAAGGATATGTAGGTTATGTCACATAGAGATAGAGGATGAGTACCACTTTACATGCAAGTGTCCAACCTATGCCGAGATAAGGGCAAAATACCAAGACATACTTGGTCCGTCTCCCACCCTCCCCAAACTATCAGATACTCTAGATATAAAGAAATTAGGCAAATACATTCTAGAGCTAAAACAACACAAAGAGAATAAATTACAAAATGTTGACAATAATGTTGCTAATGATCACGAACATGGAACAAAGGCAGTTTTTCAGGAACCTGAGGAGACAACGAATGCCGACACACTTGCACCACTCGGCCTTTCCATTGATGAGGCAGAAAACCAGAGAAGAACCAGACGTCCTCGGGTGCCGGGTTTCAAAGCAACTCAACGTGATGTGGAAGCAATATTGAAAATAAGGGAACGCGAGCTACACCGCCTAGAAGCCATGGCTAGGGCACTCTCTACATTGGAACCCACATCAAGACCCTTTGACCCCCCACTTCTTTTTGAGAGGCTTGGGTGGAAATAAAATTAGGCTTAGTGTATAGTCACTTTCGAGTATACTACATATTGTACACTACTACAACTCTTTTAGTTTAAGTTCTATTTTTTTTACTTAATTTTATTTTTAGTTATGATGACTGGATAAATACTCTATTGTTGTAAACCAATTGTCTCATGGGCCAAATTTGGCCTTAGAAGACGTTAATACATCTTTCTTTCTTTCTTTCTTTCTCTCTCTTGGTCTCATAGGTCATATTTGACCTCCGAAGATGATAATATAATCTATCTATCTCTCGTGTGTGCATACATATATCTTCTAATTATTTCTATTGCACCACGCAACAATCATTTGATAGAAACTAACTGTGTCAGTCTTTACAATCAAGGTGAACCGTTATTCCATTGACTAGAAGCGACGCGCCAATGAACCGATGCCAAGAGCTCCACGACTCTCTAGTCAAGACGAGGGTCCTGATCACACAGCGAAGAGCCAAGCCATCCATGGCCCGAGCCCAGATATAAATAAATAAGTCTACCCCCCAAGGAGCTCCCTACAGACACATATTTTTCAAAAGTACTTCAAAATGGTTGATGTGAAGAAGAAAGAAAGAAGAAAGAAAGAAAGAAAGAAGTAAGAAGAAGAAAAAGAAGAAAGAAGAAGAAGAAGGAAGAAAAAGAAGAAAGAAGAAGAAGAAGAAAGAAGAAGAAGAAGAAGAAGAAAGAAAGAAAGAAAGAAAGAAGAAGAAGCATGTAAATATATATAGTGCTTCAAAGCTTTCCCCTGTTTGTAATGGCCGATCTCCCTCTGTGGGAGAAACCTTCTGTGGCGTAAACACCACCACGAGAGACCTTCACAGCAGAGAGGAATTGGCCGAGCTCCATGGACAGCGAGCAGAATGGTTTCCCCTCCGTGCTTGAGTTGAATGTTGGTGAGTTTTTGGTCTCTCTTGTCTCCATCTTCTGAGGTTGATCCGTCTTTATGGTTTTACTTTTTGGATTTTCGATAAGAGTATGGTGCGAAATCAAGAGGAAGAAAGTGAACAGGAGGTGTCACTGGTATTTCTTGGGTGTATCTCGATCCGAGACAACACAGGAAACTCTGTACACTTCCAAAAAAACTGTTTTTCTTGTCGTAAATCGAACTTCATTTTAGTTGTAGAATTACTTGATTCCCGATTCCTTTGTTAATACTTGAATTCTAAGAGCCACTGCTGAATGACATTCTTATGTTGACACTATTGCACCTTGTTATTCAAATAAGGCATCCATGAAAAGAAGATCTGATGGGATGATTTGCGTCGTGTAAAGTTACTACAATGGTATTTCACGTCCAATGACTAGGGATAGCTCTACCAGATAATTGTCAGTCATGAGATTTTGTGGTGTGAACACAATTTGAAGACCACATCATAAAGGGCCAATGCCTCATCATCATAATCAATGATCATCAGTCAATGCAGAATATGTAAACTCTACCCACAAACCAAAAAGCTGAGTTGAGTAATAGGGAATGTTGTTTTACCCTGTAAGGTAAGGATTGGACATTTTGATATTGAGAGGTTCATCCACTTCAACAGTTTGTAATGGTTTGATAAAATTAACCTTTGTAAAGCAGAAAGGAGAAATCAAACACTAGAATATAGGTTGGACATCAACTCAGTTTTCATCCGCACAATTTATATGATACAAGGAGACACATCACACGATCAGTGCCACAAGCTTTGTGTCTTTACATTTTTTCTCTCTGTTATCATCAGCGAAAACTTTGTAAGAAGGATTTTAATCTGTCACACAACACGAATCACAAATGAGAGCTGACTCACAACAGTACCCCAATTGAATTATCATGAAACCGTAATTTATGATGAATTAGAAAACTCCATTGAAGCCGCAAAGTTATAAGGCTAACCAGAATTTGTATACACAACAAAAATTTCAATTTGAGATTAGATTCATAAGAGCACTCTAATGAATTCTCATGAAACTGTAATTTACGATGAATCATGAAAGTCTATTTGTGTTACTTAGCGTGAACAATCCTTCCTTTATTCCTTGTCTATGGTTTCCAGAAAGTGTGGTGAACCCACGTGTTTTTGCCACAACTATCTTCCCACAGTTTTCATGTTTAATCTTCTAAGAATATGACTTTGTATTATCCCCATTCACATTTATATCCACCGACAAATGTTTCAACTGATTAGGGTCCACCCCACATTGACCAATTATAAAAGTGATCTAGCATCCCCTGACACCATGACATTGTACTTGTCTCCAACAAAGAGCTCATCGTTAGATTTAATGGATTCTTAATTGGAGCAATAGATTGTAGTGTCCGTTGTTCATATGGTGTACTATTTTTTCTACTTTCATTTATTTTTAAATATGTATATCAGCCCGGAGTTCCAGTTTTGTACTTGGACATATGGGATATACATAGGTCTATCAAGTTTCTAGTTTAAAGTGAGTCTCTGATTCTGATTCAGTACTCTGAGCATTCAACTTTATGTGAAATTAAAGTATTATGTTTCTTGTGCTTTTTAATGTAGAGTCTTGAAACCTCATGTTAGGGAGTCTCATCCATATTTATCTTGCAAAAAAGGATGGATATATCTATCTATCTATCTATCTATCAATATATATTATATATACATACATACACACATATAAATATATAGTAATAAAAACTCTGTGCAACTTGTAAGAATCCATTGTGTGCTTGTGTTCTTCCAATCCTTTCCTAAAGGAAGGCTTTTCCATCTCCATTACTTCTGTTCTCTATTTCCTGCCTAAATGAAGGCTTTTTCTCTCCATTTTTAAGTAATATAGAATGCTTTGTGATCTATAGGGGGAAAGCTTTTTGCAACAACAATTGATACATTAACTCAACGAGATTCAGACTCTATGCTTGCTGCCATGTTTAGTGGTCGTCATCGGCTTCACAGGGATTCCAAGGTTTTCATTTTTCTCGCAACTTAGAAAGTTCTATGCTTGATTTTTGAGAGAGCGTTGAAGTAACTACAATAATTGCATTCATCTGATTGAGTGCAGAAGTGGATTGCATTTTCCTTGTGAAATCCATACAGAGGGATAAATTTGTAATATAGTTATAATTTATAGTGTTTTTGACTACTTCAATTCACTTTATATAATGATCATAGTACGACATGGTGATTTGCATGTTTTGAACATATGTCTTGAAATTGGGAGTTTGAGGTCCAAGAACTGCCTGAATAGCTGATATATTTAAGCTTGTTTCTTTGCATCAGGGAATTGTCTTTATTGATAGAGATGGGAAGCATTTTCGCCATGTGTTAAACTGGTTGCGGGATGGTGTTTTGCCCATGTTAGATTTTCCTTCCTACCAGGAACTACAACTAGAAGCGGAATACTATCAATTGGCAGTACGTTTAAAAATGTTTAGTTTGCTGAAAGCATATAATTGATTATATACATTTCTCAAATATTGTCGCGTTGCCTTGCACATGTTTTTCATCCCTGTTTTGAGCAGGGTCTGATTGAAAGTATCAATGTTGCCGTAACAAAAAAAGAAGATGATGAAGATAAGCCTGAACTAACAAGGAAAGAAGTACTAAAGTTCATACAGTCAGAGCATGCACGATTTCGTGGAGTCAACTTGTCTGGCCAAGATCTTTCAAAATTGGTAAGTATGGCTTTCTATATCTGTTTTAACAACATACTGTAATCCTTTGTTCTTCACCTTCATTGTTTGGAAAAAGGGTATGCATGAAATTTTAAGAATTCACACCAACATTGTGCAGCGACTCACTATCCAGAAGTTATTATAATTTTCATGGCATATTTTGCAATTAACGTGATCAAATTTCCCAAATTGAGTCAATCTCTACTTACTTCAAAGAGCTAAAGTGACCTGCCTGTGAAACTGAAGATTGGATAAAGAGCAGATATTGTCTGGACATCCTCTTTTTGAGGGTGGTAGCAAGAAAACAGGTACAAGAGACACCAATTGAGTTATTTCCCTTGATGAGTGAGGCTTTCGGTGTAGGTTCTAGGTAAGAGCAGCAAATGCTTATACTTTTTTGTGATGGAAGTTGCGAATAAAAATGTTGGATATACATGAAACCGTTTGAATATTGACATATGCATATATATTTGAGTGAGATATTGAAAGATTCTTATCCATATATTTCCTTTTAGTGGTTTGGGATCCCAAACCTATCAAAATAATGCAGTATTCTTTCTTGTGGAGTATGCCAAGCGTTTCCTTTAATGGAATCAAGGAACCTCTCATAAAGAAGAAAATTCCATTTTTACTGCAGTTAGAATACATTATCTTTTAAAATATATTGTTTTTGGAGCTGGGATTACAAAAGTAAAGGGTACAATTGTAACTTATGTATGTGTGTCCATGTGAAATATTTATATTGATTTAATATTATTATCTTTATAAAAAAATTATGCATTGTCCAACTATATGAATTGAAACACTTGTAATCAATAGAATAATGATCTACAAATGGTGGGAAATTTTTCTCAAGGATATTTGGTAAGAGATCATGGTGGTTCATGAAAGAAGTTTTTTAGAGTGTTGCTGAGTGTTTTTGTTTTTCATGCCAGTGAGGCCTCTTAGAAGAAAACCTGATTATACCACTGTTTGCAGGATTTATCTCAAGCAGATTTCAGTTTTGCTCGACTGGTCAATACTTTTTTTTCGAGAGCCAATCTTCAATCTGCTAAATTTACAGTAAGCCATGCAAAATATCTTCACCATTGAAAAGTTTATGGATGCAAACTGTCTAAAGCAGCAGGTTTACATTCAGTTGTTTGTAATGATGGCAGGAAGCAGAGGCAGATGGCTCAAACTTCCATAATGCAACTCTTCGCGAGTAAAAAATCATAATCTGTGCTGAACTATGTACTGATAGGAACTAGATTGTTTGTTTTAATCAAGTGCATTCATTTTAGCTTGATTCATAAATATATAATATATACTTTCTTTTTGGCTGGTACAAAGTCTTTACATGCCAAATTATTTGAGATCCAGGATTTAGATACGCATTTATCTCTGATCTATTTTCGTAGTTGGATATAGATTTAAGAGTCATAGTTTAATGTCTCAAAAAACATTTTCTTTTTGTTGTCTAAGATTATGAAGAGGTTAAATGTTTTTGCAGATGTATATTTTACAAAACCAGTCTTCGTGGAGCGCTATTAGCAGGTGCAAACCTGCAGAGTGCAAACCTACAAGGTCTGTTATTTATGCCTTCATCTTCTTTAAAGAACTACAGAAAGCTCTAGGCTTCACTACTGATAGTGTACTACCATACCATGGTTTTGAGTCGCAACCATTTAGAGAGGGTGTCAATACAGTCATTTTCATATACCCCATTGTACATGTGTTTGTGAAGCTTGGGATTTGTTTTTTCCTCTAAAGGAACAAGTGGCTGATTATGTACAAAAAACCATTATGTGAAAAAGCTTACATCATATACACTGAGAGAAACAAAGTGGGCTGAATATATGGCTGTAGAGCCGTGAAACGATCAATAGATACAGCTTTTAAGAATGTAATTCTCATCAGCTAAGTCAGGATTTATTCTGTACGTCATAGTTGACTCACGAAAATAATCTTGAAGGGTTTCTCTGTGCTTTCCGAACACATCCCTTCTGGAGATATTATAGTATGTATGTGTGTAAATATATATATATATATATATATTCCTTTCGGGAGATATTATTGTGTGTATATAGTCTTTCCTGTTGTCAATATTCAAAGTGAGATATGTTTATCTATTATAGACTTGTGCTAATATTTGGTTGCACTAAGAGCGACAGATCCTTAGTTTCAATGATATCAAGGAGTGCATCATCTCCTCAGTGGTCTTCATGAAATAAATATAATCACCAGTGTTTTATGAAGGCATTTTCTAATCTATTTTTCTATACCTAATTCAGATGCTTGCTTAGTTGAATGTAGTTTTTGTGAGGCTAATCTTAGGTCAGCTCATCTTCAGGTAATATAACCATTTCTCTTTCAAATCTATTCTGCATAAATATATTTTGTATTTCCACAGCGATGGGATACTACTTACCGTTTTCTATTTTGACAGGGAGCTGACCTTACAAATGCCAACCTTTATCGTGCAAATTTAGAAGGAGCTAATTTGAAGGTGTCTTTCTTTTTGCTTAATTGAAATGAACATGATATTATATGTCTATTTCTCAAATTTTACCGATTTATCTTTTATGTTTTTTATGCATCCTGGATTTATATGTGATGGATGAGATTTTGAAACACAACTTTTAGTATAACACTGATGGAGGTTATAAACATAATGTTCATTGTCAATATATTTTGGAGGTTATCGTGATGTTTATTATTAATATATTTTGGAGGTTATAAACGTAATGGTCATTGTCAATATATTTTCTAGGTGTAACTTTTTTATTTTATTTGAAATTTGACGTGAATAATCTATTATTAGGGAGCGATATTAATTGGTACAAACCTCCGAGAAGCGAATCTTCAACGTGTGTATCTACGAGATGCTAATCTACGGGATTCGGTATGTTTTATCTTCCTCAATCCCACATTTTTCTCATATTTATATCATAAATATGTAACTGTTTTGATTCAGTATGCTCGCTCTTCCTCTATATTGCATTTTTATCATGTTTATGTGCCATGATGATCTAACTGTTTGATTAAAAATGCTATCTCTTCCTTTGTCCCATTACACACAACCAATTAAATCAACACTCCTGTCATTTTATAAATGACTGAACTTTTAAACTCTGGCATTTTTTTCTTTATTTCGTTCAACTTCCTATCATTTATGATATTAAAATCAACATTCATTTTATAAATGAAGGAACCTTTAATGCTCTGGCACAAATTTAAGTTAACATCTACCAACTTTTTATCATCTCTCAAAAATCTCTCTTTATATAAACCGATTTTGAAATTTTATGATTCTTTTTAACGTTTCTCATTCCCTTTTTTTCTCCTTAGTGAGTTATTAGGATATCAAACAAATTCATGACCTCAAATCCTTCCACACATTTTTAGGTCACTTCTCCTAAACTGCATGCTACATCTGTGTATCGAACTGACAACCTCACAACCTCACGGTCTCCAAACATAGGACTCAACCATCTCAATTTTAATGAATATGGCTTTGTCTCTTACTAACACTGAGGGGCATGCACTCCAACATTTGTGTACTTATTTCTCATATGAAATCTTTCATCTGTTTTCTGATTGTTTTGTTCTAAGATGTTTCATGGCAGATTCTGGAAGGTGCAAATCTTGAAGGTGCCAATCTAGTGAATGCAAGCAGGTGAAAGAGAAGAGGAAGACTGAAAATAAGTCATGATAGGTAGCCCCTTATCTGTCACATTTATATAGATATATACTATATATCAAGATTCTCAATAAGTTGTGGATATTGGCTCTGTTGGAGTTCGTCAGGTGCTTCCAAGGGATTAACAGATACTCATAAAGCATTCTTTCAGATAATTTGGGTTCACATCAAAACAAAAGATGATTTTTTCTCAATGAAACCATTTTTGGCTCCACTGTACAGTTTGTCAATTCATTGCAAAATATTTTATGTTCTCACCCAAGAGTGGCTGGTGTAAAATGTGCTTATATCATATAGATTGAACAATATATATATAAAGCATAAACGAAAGCTTGAAGAGGAAATAAACGGAAGGTTGTCCATGAAGAGAACAAAAGCAAATTCGCGTGTTGTATAGTAGTGATTCTCACAAGGTAGGAGCGAGAGATGCTCAACTCGGTGGCACATTTTGTGTTTAATTATTGCTTTGCTTGTATATCATATCCTTGGACTCAGATAGTTTGATTTCTGCAAGGCGTTTTGGTGTTTATAAAAGAATTAAGAGATCTACCTGCATCCAAATACTTATGTAATATCAATTATATATTCTTGTTACCTATTGATTGTTAGTTGTGGGGCGTCACTCTTCAATTAGGTATCGGGGCAAATATTAACCCGGAATATTGGCCCCAATGCAAGGAAAACAAATTTCAAAATGTATCCAATTGCATCTCACTACTCCCGTGAGCCTTGGCTCTCAGAGAGCATTAACTCTTCTTCAAACTCACTCACACAAGTTAGGTATTGAGGCATCATCACCATTTAGACATGAAAATATTCAAGGTATGTAATGAAAACCTAGTGGAGTATGAAACTCACTTATTGAATGCTCAACCTATAACATAATTTGTGAAAAACATGATTTGTTAAGTGGGCATGATAACGTGAGTGTCATACTCAAATTATCACTGAGATGTGTGCGCACATATATGCATGCATTATTTTCATATTGAGAGTTTCTAGAGTTTTTACTACATAGTAGTAACCCATATTTTAAGGAAAAAAGTCATATACAAGATATGTTGATTTGGTCTGATAGGTTGAAATTGGTCTCATTGTGATAGGTTGAAATTGGTCTCATTGTGAATGATAATTTTTCTATTTTATTTTATTATATTTACATCCCTCCACATATATAGACCGACACCTCCAATATTTGCTCCTATTATGAGTTGCAAAGAAGATGAAAATATTAGTTTGAAAGCACAATGAGGAATTGCCAATATGGTTGTTTTTAAGTGTGGCAATGATGCAAGTATGCTAGTCTTCAATGGGTAAGCTATTGAACAATGGCAAGGGTAGATTGTCAACATAATTACCATGCTTTGCGTTGACATTTATTGGAGAAGACGTGGTTTGATGTATCACATCCATTTTACCATGTTATAAAGTCTTGGGCATTAGAAAACTATTATATTATATAAAACAATTTCATCCTAATGTTTCTTATTGGTTTACCTATTACACACTCTAGTAATGATATGGTGGCACCAAAGGAACCCTATGAAAACACAGCTTCTTGTTTCCCACATTGTATAGTAGATCTAACTCTTCATGCCTCCATGTTTGTGAGCAGTGAATATGTGTTAGTGGTGTTCTCTTCTTGTGCTTTCAAGTATTGAAGTGACATTAAATCCATTATATAGTCATTTTTGTTGATTCATTCAATGCTTCATATTGATATCACTAATTGGTTATTTGCTTTAGAATTCAACACATTTTTTGTTGGTGGGGTTCTAAGGTCTAAGAGCCTAACCAAAAGATAGAAGTTGCCTCTTTAGATCCACTATTGGTGGCCCTTCGGCTTTTATTGCACATTTAGCTCAAACTTCTTTCTTGGTATCCAATATGAGAGTAAGTTGTAACCAATGTGCCTTCTTTTCCAAGTTATATGATCACATCCAAAAACTAATAGTGAATTACCACATTTTTATGGTAATGTTATAGCAACATATTTTTATTTTGTCATGCTTTGCCATGTACATGAATATTTTAGGAGTTACTTGGTCTAATAGACATTTTATGAACCCGAAACCCTTTTGTAACGAGGATAAGTATAAAAGCCAATAAATGTTCACTTCACTTAAAATTGCAGACCAAGATCAAACCAAATACATTGTTGTTATTTCATCATTCTTACATCGTCGAGCAAGGCAATTATACAACAACAAACAATACCAAAATAAGGTTTGCAAACTAATATTAATGATTATCTTAGCTTGTGCCTGAATTCCTTGTCTCACATTAAAGAGACCATGAGCTTAATCAAACAAAGCAATGTTATTGAGTGTGGTTGAGGATGAACTATAACACGTATGGGTGATGGTGGTTTGGCCATCTAGAACCCCCTACCATTCCCACCCATGTGTTGACGAAGTTGCTATTGGGAATGTTATGATTATGCTTTTGCTATATGCAAATGATGTAGTGCTTTTTGCAAATACTTTAGGAGATGCACAAAAGCTTATGAAGGCATTGGAAAAAATTTGCATGCATACTAAATTAAGTGTCAATAGCTGTAAAACAAAGATTATGCTTGTGAAGAGCCAAAAAAGAGATAAACCATGCATTATGTACAACAATGAGCCACTTAGATGTGTGGAAAGCTTCAAATATCTTGGCCTTGAAGTTCCTTCAAATCATAGATGGAATGAATGTGCTAGACGCTGCTTAGAGGCGGGTAAGCAAGCATACTATGCATTTGAGAACACATGCAATCTTGGAGATATTAAGTGTTGGGTCCTTAAGAAATATCTTTTCGACACTTTGGTAACATCGATTCTTCTCTATGGGGTGGAAGTATGGGGCGGTAGCATCCCTAAATCTATGTGGAAAGAGTTTGAAAATGTCCAAAAACATTTTCTTACAAAGTTTCTGCAAGTTAAGAAACAAACACCCTACACCCTCCTCCTTGAGACGGGATCGCTTCCTATTGAGATCATGGCCATGGAAAGGGTTGTTGAATACATGCTTAGGGATAAAAAAAGTCCCTCACATCGACTTCCTAGAATTGTATGGAAAGCAAGCAAAAAGATCCAAAAGACGCATAAAAGCAAAATTTTGTGTTTTGGTTGGATGCAAGCTATAGAAAAATGGTTTGGTAGATGGGATGCGAGACACTTGCTACATGATGCATTAGTAGATTTCTCTATAAATGAGGCCTTTTTGTAATGCCAATGTAATCATGACAGGGACAAATGTGGAGGCTCATGCTTCACACATTATACTACACATGTTGCACCTAACTACAAAACTATATTATATCATATGATATGGCAAGCCTTGAACCCATGACCTTATACTACATGGGTCGAGCTCTTGACCATTAGACCATACATTGTAATACATAAAATATTATTTTCATTTATATTTTATTATAGAAAATTGATGTATATTCCATATTTGTCTAGAACATTCTAGAAACTTCAGGAGTACTCTTGAGAACACTATAAAAGGAGGCACAAGGCATTATTTCGAACCAAATCGGTTCAACGCCAGTCTTAAGCCTCCTAGCTATTATTGTATACTCTCTTCACATAATATATATCTTTTATCATCATTCTCTCACCCTTTCTCTCTCTATCTCTCTCTTGCTCTCACTCTTTCCTTATCTCGAGCGTTCTACACCTCTCTTAGTACTAATCCTTATCTTTTAGTACTAATTCCTTATCTGTCTTAGTACTGATCCTTACAGTTTGAATCTATTTGCCTTCTGTCCTCCTTCCATTTCCTCCTTTCCTCCTCTTCCTTTTATCTTCTTACATATCCCCTTTTTCCGGTCTTCTTTTTTGTTTCCCTCATCTTCTAACCCCTTTCTTCCTTTCATACTAATCCTCTTATCCTCCCTAGTAAAATGGAAATTGTTAGTGCTCAAGAATACCAATATGTTTTCTCGGAGCTCCAGTGCTTAAAGGAGAAATTTGTAGCACTAGAACAAGAAAATCATCGTTTGTTGGGGGATCTTCAACAAATAGTGCTAGAAAAACAACAACAACACGGGGAGCTGATGTTACGTGTGCAACAACTCGAAGCAACCATCGTAGCGATGCAACAATAAGGACCCGGAACACAAGGGATTCATAAAGAACCCAAGATCGGCCTTCCCATGAAATTCGATGGAATGCAATCGCAATTTAGAGGGTTCCTTAATCAGGTATAACTAGTTATTCAAATGCATCCTTCCCGATATCCCACCGATGCATCACGAGTGGGTTTAGTAGGCACATTGTTAAGTGGCTCAACGTTGTCATGGTTCGCTCCGCTGTTAGAAAAAGAATCTCCATTACTAAACAATTTTGAAGAATTTATAAGTGAGTTTAAAGCCTGTTATAGAGATACAGACAGCATAAGGACAACAATCAACAAAATCCGACGACTACGTCAAGGCGATCGTCCAACCTCCACATACGCTGCAGATTTTCGTCTACTTGCCTCCGATATCCCCTGGGATGATCAAGCGTTAATGGAGCAATTTCGTTATGGTCTACGTAACGATGTCAAAGATTTACTCTTGACCTTTCCCGAAGAACCAAAGTCATTAACAAAAGCAATCAGTCACGCAGTGAGATGTGACAATCGCCTCTTCGAACGACGTTCAGAACGTCAGTTCCAGATGCCAAGGGCAAGATTTGAGCCTACTTACGCCTCAGTGGTAGTGAAACCTTTTCCAAGGGAGTCATATAATGCGCCTCCAGTAAGTACTCCAACTCCGATGGAAATTGACACCACACGTCATCGTGGACCGCTATCGGAAGAAGAAAAGCAACGACGCCGAGCAAACCGACTATGTCTTTATTGCGGTGGACCAGGGCATATCAGTGTAAACTGTCCCTATAGGCCAAGAAGGCAGGTAAACCAAATAGTTGCTAATTCTGATTGTACTGAACCTGAGTCTATTTCAGTAGGGATATCTGATAGTCCTAATAGTACTAATAGCCCAAATCTAGCGAACAAATTTGATGTCCTTAGTCAGTTAGAAGAAGAGTTAAACGACTAAGTTCAACCAAAATAGGAGCCGTTTGGTTGGACAACCCTAGATCTTTGCAGCCCATTAGTGGTTCCATTCCCTCTAAGCAAGTTAGCAATGTGTTCGTAGCCCAAGTAACAGTTAGTACTAAAAATACCCCTCCAGTACATGTCTTAGCACTTCTAGATTTCGAAGCTAATTCTTGCTTCATGGATAGGAAATTTTCCCAAGCTCATCAGATATCACTCAAAAAACTCCCGCGTCCAGCCTCTGTAGTAGTCATTGATGGTCGTCCCATTGCTTCCAGAAATATCATAGAAGAGTCAAAGCCCGCTAATATTGTCCTAAATAATCTAGCATGTGTAGTATCATTTAATATAATTAGCATCCCAGAACACCCCATTGTTTTAGGATTACCATGGTTCGAATTACATAACCCAAACATAGATTGGAGAACAAGAGAAATCCAGTATCGAAAAGCCTGAGGGTCTACTCATGAGATTGCAACCATTTCGCTACATCAGTTGCGGGAAGGACGCAAGGAAGAAATGTTTCTCTTCGCAATATCAGTAATGCCCTCAAACACCATTAAAGAGGAGTCCACCGTTCAACTTCCAAAGAAGTATCATCATTATGTTGATGTGTTCGATAAAGTACAAGCCAATACGCTTCCTCACCATTGACCGTATGACTGCCCCATCGATTTACAACCAGGGAAAGAGCCACCATGGGGACCAATCTACAATTTGTCACCAACCAAGCTAGAAGTCCTACGAGCCTATATAGAGGAGAATTTGGAAAATGGTTTCATTCGGCATTCGAAATCTCCAACCGGCGCACCCATTTTCTTCGTCAAGAAAAAGGATGGATCACTTCGTCTCGTTGTAGATTACCATGGCTTGAATAAGGTTACAATCAGAAATAGGTATGCACTTCCCCTTATCTCAAGTCTTTTAGAACGGATCAATGGTGCCAGGTTCTTCACGAAGATCGACTTATGGGGAACCTATAACCTCGTACGGATCCAACCAGGAGATGAATGGAAGACCGCGTTTCGCACCAGATATGGGCACTTCGAGTATACAGTCATGCCGTTCAGCCTCACTAATGCACCATCAGTCTTCCAGCACATGGCAAATGATATATTCCGAGATATCTTGGATGTTTATTTGATCATCTATTTGGATGATCTATTGGTTTATTCGAAGACCCAAGAAGAGCGTGAGTCTCATGTATTATCAGTACTAAAACGACTTCGAGAACATGATCTTTATGCAAAGCTGGAAAAATGTAGTTTTGGGTGCAACCAAGTGGAATTTTTGGGCTATGTCATTTCCTCAGAAGGCATCTCCATGGACCCAGCTAAGGTCAAAACTGTGGTAGAGTGGCAAACTCCGCATTCGATGCGAGATGTGCAATGCTTTTAGGCTTTGCCAATTTTTACCGAAAGTTCATACAAGATTACTCAAAGCTCATTCTGCCTCTCACACAACTTACCAAGAAGGGACAATCATTCGTTTGGTCTAAAGAAACGGACATGGCTTTCGAGAGTCTTAAAAAGGCATTTATATTGGCTCCAATTCTAGCTCATGTCGATCCGGAACAACCATTCATTATGGAAGCAGACGCATCGGATTTCGCATTGGGGAGCATTCTGTCACAACGGGGTAATGATGAGAAGCTACATCCTGTGGCTTTTCACTCACGCAAGTTTGACGCCGCCAAAATCAACTACGAAATTCATGATAAGGAGCTATTGGCAATAGTGGACTCTTTTACGCAATGGAGGCATTTTCTAGAGGGATCCTCTCATTAAATCACCGTATTTAGTGACCACAAAAACCTTGCCTACTTTTAGGACGCTCGTGTGTTAAATCGACGTCAAGCTCGGTGGGCCCACTTCCTCACGCGTTTCGACTTCAAAATTACATATCGTCCGGGGAAGCACCAAGGGAAGGCAGATGCATTATCACAACGTTTGTACCTAGCACCGCGTCCCGGTGAGCCAGCTTTTGATAACCAAAAGCAAGTAATCTTGGGATCGACACAATTGCAAGCAACACAAGTCTTTGGCATGCCCATGGATTCCCACATTATCGATACTATAGGTGAGGACTTGAAGACCGATGCTTTCGCCCAAGCCATTCTAGCACAAATTGATCCCTCTCGTGCATCTTGTTCACAGTCGCAACCACCAGGTACAGACTATCGGCAATTCAAATACCATGATAGATTACTATTCTTTAATGAACTCTTGTATGTTCCTAATGGTTCTTGCCGCCTTCAAGTAGTCCAAAACTATCATGACACATATACAGTTGGGCATTTTGGTAGTATAAAACATTAGATTTAGTACAACGATCATTTTGGTGGCCCTATATTCGACAATTTGTCGAAGATTTTGTTCGGACTTGTGATACATGTTGCAGAGCGAAAATGCCAAGGCATCATCCATATGGTTTATTAGAACCATTACCAATTCCAAGCAAGTCGTGGCAATCCATTGCTCTAGACTTCATCACAAATCTTCCAGTCTCTAAGTCAATGCAATTCTAATAGTCGTAGATCAATATACGAAGATGGCTCATTTCTTGCCATGTACTAAGGAAATATCCAGTGAAGAAACCGTTGAAATTATCATGTGTGAAGTATGTCGGCATCATGGCCTTCCCTATAGTATCATTAGCGACCGTGGACCCCAGTTCGTATCGAAATTCTGGAAGCACCTTTTTAAAATGCTCAAGGTCACTTGTAACCTCTCCTCCCCCTACCACCCACAAATAGATGGCCAAGCAGAACGAACAAATCAAACACTGGAGCAATATCTTCGGTGCTTTCTAAGCTATCATCAGGATGACTGGGTAAATATTCTCCACTTCGCCGAATTTGCCTACAATAATTCAGTCCACGCATCGACTAAAGTTACGCCATTTATGCTTATACGGGTTCTCACCCCCGGTGGTGTGTATTTGAAACCCCAGAGTTGTCCACAAATCCTTGCGCAAAGGATCGTTTAGAGCGGTTACGCAAGATACAAGCCGATTTATCTACTCATCTCCAACAAGCTCAACAAACACACAAGGTTTACGCGGATCGTCATCGACTTCCATCCAGTTTTAACATTGGAGATCGGGTATGGCTACTATGACAACACATCAAGACTACTCACCCATGCGAGAAGTTGGATTATCGGCGATTAGGTCATTTCCGTATTATAGGAAAGATTAATGATGTTGCTTTTCGTCTCGATCTACCTCTGCAACTTCGGATACATCTGGTGTTTCATAGTTCTCTTCTCGAACCCTATCAAGAGAGCACCATCCCAGGACTTATTATACAGCCTCCACCCCCGATCAAGCTTGAAGATGGACCTGAGTACGAGGTTGCCGCCATCCTTGATTCTAAGATTGTTCGCAACAAGCTCTACTATCTAGTCAATTGGCTAGGATATAGTCCCAACGAGCGTACTTGGGAACCGATAGAGAATGTGACAAATGCTCGTGCTCTTCTTGAAGACTTCCATCGTCAATATCCAGACAAACCGGGTCCTCAATCCAAAACGACTCGTGACACTCATCATTTTAAAGGGGGGATAGTGTCATGATATGGCAAGACTCAAACCCATGACCTTATGCTACATGGGTCGAGCTCTTGACCATTAGACCATACATTGTAAGACATAGAGTATTATTTTCATTTATGTTTTATTATAGAAAATTGATGTATATTCCAGATTTCTCTAGAACATTCTAGAAACTTCAGGAGTACTCCTGAGAACACTATAAAAGGAGGCACAAGGCATTATTTCGAACCAAATCGGTTCAACGCTAGTCTTAAGCCTCCTAACTACTATTGTATGCTCTCTTCACATAATATATATCTTTTATCATCATTCTCTCACCCTTTCTCTCTCTCTCTCTCTCTCTCTCTCTCTCTCTCTCTCTCTCTCTCTCTCTCTCTCTCACTCACTCACTCACTCTTTCCTTATCTCAAGAGTTCTATACCTCTCTTAGTACTAATTCCTTATCTGTCTTAGTACTAATCTTGACATATTCTTTGCGAAACGGGGAAACTGTACACATTGATACATGTTAGAGCCCATCCCGTTATCTGCCATTTGAACCATTGCTTCCATGCGACTTAGTTCACATGCATTGCGATGTGAGATAGGGCGTTGGGGCACAAGTGATGAGAGTGATCGGCTATGCACAGTTTGCCCTAAACAAGTTCGTGAGTCTGACTTTGATATAATGCTCTGCTTTTGATCATATTCGACCATGCTTTACACATCTCTAAAATCGAGCCCAATCCTTGCACAAATTTCTCTCACAACCACAATGTGCACTTTCGATTGCAACATTCGTTGGTAAAGTTCTTGAACATCGAGAGTCACTACTCATTTTCACACATATCACGTGAAATGTAATGTTTTTGGTCTCATAGGTCATATTGACCTCCGAAGACGATAATATAATCTCTCTCTCTCTCTCTCTCTCTCTCTCTCTCTCTCTCTCATCCTAGGTGCTTCTCTCGCTTTGGAGACCTCTCCATTTTGGATTGACCTATGCTAGAGATCTTTCGAAGACAAAAGTTATAATATATCTTAACTTGAGAATCTCACATGTGCCAGAAACTAGATTCTTTCATCTCTTTTTTATCTTCTTTATTTTTATATTTACTAAATAATTTTTATTTTATTTTGATTTGTTATTCTCAAAGTCTAACACTTAATATTACTTAATATTATTTATTTTTATATTTACTTAAAAGACATTAATATGTCTTTCTCTCTCTCTCTCTCTCTCTCTCTCTCTCTCTCTCTCTCTCTCTCTCTCTCTCTCTCTCTCTCTCTCTCTCTCTCTCTCTCTCTCTCTCACACACACACACACAACTTACCCTAGCGATAAATTGTTACACTGCTAACTATGGCTTGGGTTCAAACTCAAATTTCTCACCTCTCTATTACTAGATGCCCTTGTGGAATTTAGGGGTTGAACCTTTTCGTCTCCATTAGGTGGCCTTACCAATTGAGCTACATCCATTTGGGTGTTCTCTCAAACCCACAACAAATCTGTAAAAAAACACTAAAATCATACCACAATTGAGTTTGATTATCATTGCAAGGGTTTGGGATATGTTGAAACAAATTAGCAAAACAAACATTCCATTGAGGACAAAATTTCCACTTGTTCCAATAAAGAAAATTGTCATATTAGTACTCCCTTTACCTTTGATAGACATTCTTTGACTCCATGCTTATCATCAAATACAAAAGTGTTGCACATATCCAATTAAGATGCAATCCCCAATATCGCAAAAATAGGAAAACTATATCTATCTCTGTTTTCAACTCAACCTGTGTGAATTATACAAACAAGTTGTCTTTGTGTCAAATAACAATGCTACAAACATGCCAAATTTGAGGAATAGAATACTAAATCTGACAAGCAATTAGACATTGTATGAAACAATGAGTATTATCTTTCACTTGAATAATGGAAAAGACACAATTGCTTATTTCAAGTTCACATCACTTTAGGGCTAATTTGAAAACCTCCCAATCAATACTTTCCAAGTGAAGACATTTGCTACAATTAGCAACTTAAAATGCCAACTATGTTTCACGATCTATGGCCATCCATAACCAAATCTTTGTACCTTTCATTCTCGTTCAACCTTAGATGATAGCCATCAAAGAGACT
The DNA here is from genome assembly GCF_043228905.1 of Azolla caroliniana. NCBI lineage: Eukaryota > Viridiplantae > Streptophyta > Polypodiopsida > Salviniales > Salviniaceae > Azolla > Azolla caroliniana. The sequence goes on along the minus strand of NW_028230483.1, from coordinate 61,872 downwards.
CTATGGAGCAATGGTACAAGGGATTAGTAATCACTTGTAAACACATCACTCCATAAACACCAATCAACCCATGGTTGCTCTTCAATTTGAAGAGGTAAAGAACCTTAACCAATGTTATATTTTGTTGTTGTTGTGAAATAAACCCATAATTTCGTAGGATGTGTAATAACTTTTATGCTTCAACAAACTCCAAAATTCTTTGAGATTTGAGTCTCAATTACATTTCCCACCTCTTTGACCCCCAAACAAAAGAAACAATTAAACTAAGATTTCTAGGCCAACATAATAACAAAGAATATGTAAATACTCTTTTGCATAATTACAATGCTCTCTATTAGTGCCTATACAAATAAGGAGAGCAACAACTCCTGAGGTCGATAGCAAACAATATGTTGAAACCAAATTGGGGTCCTTCCAAGACAGAAACCCTTCAAAAAATTTGGTTTCAACATATTCAGTTTAAAGGTTTCATGGTTTGATTCAGGGTAAGTTTCAAAAGACATTAACAATTTGAGTTTGAGACTCCTAAACTGAATTGAACCATTGCTTACTACTATTGTATTGTTGGATTTATCAACATAAAAGTTGAGTACTAATGTTTAAAACTTTTACATCTTACCAAACATACAACATCAAAGAGTTGTTAGCTCTAAGTTTTGTACTAGAAAAATATAAACTACTGTGTTTTGTATTTCTGAAAATATTTCCTTTTGCCCGTGGTCAAAACTGCATACAATATTGTAACTGGGAAATATAAAGGTAGGACCAACATAAGCTCTACTGATATTTTTTGCCTATTTTTCAAACCACCAATGGAAGGGTTGAAAGTAGTCAATGCAAAATTGAGTTGATATTAGAATCCATTTCTAATTATTCATCAAGGATTCATCGTACGAGTGGTACTTTCTCTTACATCAACTCTTTGTGCATCATGTGAGTTATCGATATGTCCAAATTTGGATGTTTCAGAGACTAATTAGAGGCATGTCTACATAAGTTCATCGAAGGGCTGAAGTGATCACTTAAGAGAGCAAAACAGAACACATATTGGTTCATCAAAGGAGGTTCAAGCAGGGAATATACTCTTAATTTTAAGGAAGAATTCACTAAACATAAAATAGAAAACATAGCTAATTCTCATTTAAATTACAACACTTCCAAGACCAATGGGATTCCAAGGCCCAATACATCATTAGCTGTAAGAAATCAAAGGACGCGAATAGGGGGTTCATTCTGAGAAAAACTTACTTGAGAAGAAAGGTGCAACTTTTGAGCAATGTTTATAAGAGAAGAAAAGGACATATATTATTATTGTTAATATTATTATTATCATGGATTTTTACAACAGAATCTTTGCAAAACAAAGAAAAGTTAACACTGATTTTGCTTCCTTTGCCAAATTTTTAAATACAACAACTCGCAGCATGGGAATTCCATCATGGCTGATGTTTCTTTCTGTTATATATAAAGAAAAAGAATAGGACAATATAATGGCTCATTCTGCCTTGTCCAGTGCTTAATTAACACGACGAGGAGAGCCAGTATCAATGCATAACATATGTCCCTCTTCACTATTTTCACGTATGTAAAGGTCAATCCATAACCAAGTATGGGTTTTGGCTCAATGAAGTATGTTCTACCATATTCACATGATCTAACAAGCATGCCCCCATGAAGAGGAAAAGACATGATGATCAAGCTTGCTCTCATTGATTGTTGATTGCCTTGAAGGCATCACATGTTTCACAAGAGCAATCTTCAAATCTACATATGGAGCATCCCGTGCATATGCATACAGCACATCCCTGGCATGTTCGTGATCGCATACATCCTCGACTGACTTGCCGTGCCTCTCTCTCTTCTTCCTCTTGACATGACATAAACCTAGAATAGCAGAATCATCAATTAGAAAAGAAATGGAAAAATACATAATTACTGCACTTATCCAACCTACCTATCAAATGGGTAGTTTGCACACTCCCAATCAGGGTTCATCGATGCATTGTGGTATAGACGGCATTCTTCTTGGGTTTTACACCGCATACGGCGTTTCTTCGAGCACTTTTTGCATTGCATAAACTCATCTCGATGATATACTGATTTCACCACATGTACTTGTCTAGACCGAGATCGAGATTCCTTATATCTCTTTACAAATGCATCGAGACCCTTTACCTTTGAAAACATAACTTTCTGATCACCCAGAACTATCCAAATAGTATCCTTCCATTTTTTCGAAGCACCTCGACCGCCATGCTTCTCAAAATTAGCAGGTGTCATTGGTTTTCCTGAAAAATGTATTATACACTGGGCATGATATAATAACACATTGCATTATAGAATACGCAATGCCACACAGGCACAGCATTCATTATACATCACATAAAACAACGGATAAACTCCGCTATCATACATTATGTAAAGAGAGTTAGATCAGTGTAGATTATGTGAAAAAAAGCCAAATGAGCAGAATTGTAAAAAGGAGAAAGGTTTTCGTACCTTCGATACATTCTGAGCAACACTGACAATATATTTCAAGCATCCCACTTTGATATAGACGAAGAATCCCACATGTATCGCCGAACTTCTGACTTGTACATCCACACTTCAAATCAATGTAGCCATCATCTTCACCCTGTTTGCCAGTACCACCATCAAAGGTTTCACAGCTGTTCTGAGCAACATCTCCAATCCTTTCTTCAAAACCATGAACATCAATGTGATTTATTGAATTTTGGCCACCACGTTCAAACATACTTTTCCCTCCTTTTTTATCCCTCGAGGTTTTATGTAAACTTTCCAGGTAATGATCTAGCTCCAGATGTTGTTTTGATACACATTCTTCACTTTGAAACCCTGCAACCTTTTCATCATCTTCCAATCGATCATCCGTCTGTGATGCCAATTCAATACACAAGTGGCACTCTGCATCACTTGCTTCCTCATGACATCCATCAGAATCCTTCCTAACAAAAGTATCTGCCTCCACGGGCTTAGTTAAACTTATCAAAGCTGAAATCAACTCATTCTGGTTTAGTTTTTCTTCCACTTCATGAGATACAATTCTCTTTTCCAGTCTGTCATTACATAAAATCTTCTTCGCGCTTGTGCAACTGTCCATTGGTGATTCAAACAGTCGGGCATCATCAACTAGTAAAGGTTGGACAGTTGGTGAGACAGGAATATTTTCAGCAGCCTGAGTTTTATATGAATCATCTTCACTGGTCATTTCCTTCATCTTTTCCTTAATTAGCTTACAGTGCTGACAATTCCTGAAATAACATCAATAACATAGATTTGATGTTGCAGCTGCAAATCAAAGGTGTATGCCAATATGCACTCATGTTGCCATACAGATAGAAAATAGCAGATTCACTAACAAGGTTTCAAACAAACCAAGTCATATTTACCATTAGATGCAAACACTCACAATCCTACCAGAACTATGTTATCTTTAACATAGCTGCAAATCAAATCAAGATTGAATAACTACCTAAAAATCACATCATGTGACCACAGTGTGCAACTAGAGACAAGTCAGTAAAGATGTGAGCTCAAGTAAATAACACAAACTCACCTGCTTCCTTGTCTTGCCAGAGAATGTACAACTTCCATATGGTTTTGCAAATCATTGACCTCCATTCTTAACTTTTCATTCTCTGCTTTCAGTTGTATGTACATTTCCTCAGATACATTTAATGTTTCTTCTTCAAGTACCTTGGATCGATGCAAAAGGTCGTTTTTCTCTGCTCCATTTTGTCTAGACTTCTTGTTTATAGGAATACCAAATCTTTTATGCTTGCTGGAAAGACCAGAAGAAATATCTAGAGTATTTACATTCGTTCTCTGATGCATATTAGGCCCAGCTCCATTCATTAGATCTGATTCTTTCTTCCACATTCGATTTCGAGTCATGATATCTTTACCTTGCACTGTATTATCATGTGTTTCTCTTGAATCTTTGCTGATCTCCCTGACTTGAGCATAAACCTCGTCAAAACCCACACCAGGGTTTACTCTGTTTATCTCCACACTTTCTTGCTTTCTCTTTCTCCTCCTCCAATTCTGACCAATATCTACTTTTTGTTCAAAATCCGAAGGCACAAATTCCCCAGCCTGATCTCCATCATTGTCACATTTATAAACCCAGCCATTCACAAAAGTCAGTTTCCCCACTTTCTCAGCTTTTCCCACTCTTGCACTCTTGCCAAAAGTTGCTTTTCCTTGCTTTTCTGTTAATGTATGACGATGATTTAGATCTTCCTGCAAACATGCATCGATGCCTCTCATAGTTATCTTTTCTCTGATCCAACAAGGATCTTCGTCCATTTCGTGATAGCCATCACATACATCATCTGATTGCATTAAACCGTGACATGTATTTGCATAAATATAGACACGCGCAACACCTGTTCTTGCAATGCTCTTCTGCGAGCTTCTCTGAGGTGGTTACAAACAAAAGAAAGATGATCGTGCGTGTATCCTTCTGTGCCGTAACTCGAGTTCTCGAGCTGTCGGAAAGAAACAGAGGTAAAAGAAACAACTTAACACGGAAGTGCTAAAATCGAAACCCTAACACGACAGCGGAATCAAACACGGGAACTAGAAAAACCGACACATAACCCTAAACCTAAACCTAAACCTAAACGCAAACCTGACCCTAGCATCAACCCTAACCCTAAGAAACAGAGGAAACAGATGATACCTGCTGCGAATATTGTTAGCTCGTAATCGTTCGAAGGAGACGATCAAAACTCGTGAAGAAGAAGACGGAAGAATAAGAAGGAAATATTTTACAGTAGCCTCACTTTGGGTGACCGGCTACCGCCGGTAAATACTTGGCTCAATCTTGTTTTCTGTTTTTCATTTATGGGGGTGTTGCTTGGCTTCATCATTTTGTCCGGACATTATTAATGTCTCTTGTCCAGGAAGAGCCAGCCCATTTCAATCGTCTCGTTTGATTTGGCTTCGTCATTTTCGTCCGGTCATTGATGCCGCTTGTCCAACAATTGTTTGGGTCTCACTTGGGTTCATCATTCTGTCCAGAGATTAATGTCGCTTATCCGTTTCAATCGCCTGATGCCACACAGGCATTCAATTTGTCTCTCGTCCAGGAAGAGTCGGGTCATTTCAATCATCTAGTTTGATTTGGCTTCATCGTTTTGTTCAGGCATTGATGCCACTTGTCCAAGAGGAGCCAATCCATTTCAATTGCTTGGTTCTCTCATATCATTCTGTTTGGACTCTGGAGATTGATGTCGCTTGTTCGAGAGGAGCTAGGTCATTTCAATCACCTAATGCCACATGGTCTCGAGAGTGCTTGTAACTAAGCTCGAGGCTCGCAAGGGGTGTAAGGGTGGAAGACAAGATTCAAGCTTATCCCCCCTAGGCACATGTGTTTGTGGGTCCCTCAACTTTCTTTATAGTTTTGATTGAGCAACCCTAAATAGTGTTTCGTAAAACAACAAGGAAAGGTTGGTAATTGAACTCAATGTGACATATAACACAAAACCATGGATTAACAACACACTCAAAGAAAAAGGTGGGAGGGGGGATGTCACACTCCCCATGGTAACAATGGAAATGGTCATTCGCAAGGTTCAAAACTATACTCAAGCAACTCTAGAACTTTGAGCCAATATTGATAGCAATAATGTTATTCCTTGCCTCTACCGTAACACTCTCTCTCACCTCCATCTACTTGACATTATACGAGTACATACTTGCCTATGAATTCCATAATTAATTATCTAAATTTGTATATCTATACGCAAACACAAAGTCAGAGAGCCTTCCAAATTAAATGTGACAATAAGTTGTCGAATTACTAAAAGAGAACATGTCTTTTTGCCTCTCCATGGGATTCTAGATCACTAACATTGGGGATGAAATGATCATTTCATTTAACACCCTTCCATATAGGACGAGATAACAAGACTATCAAAGGCATCAAAATGTGAAAGTTATTTTGGTTCCTCAACATTGCCATGGATTTTAACATGGATTGTTGGCATGAACAAGTGGCCAAGGGTGGTACATTGAATATGTAAATGGGTCGAGCATCAATACTAGCCAACTATTGAAAGAAAGTGAATATTAGTGTGTATTATAGGTTCAACTCTCATTTCACTCACTAATTAGTTGTCTTTGTCTCTGCCTTGCCTCATTTAGGAGCACATGAATTAAGAAAGATAAGATTGTGAAATTTATTAGATTAAATTAGTTAAGTTCACGACTACTCGATATCACAATTATCTAGCATATTAGATTCATGATGCTTTATTTACATATTGAGTATATTCTACTTAGTACAAAAAATAATAATTTATTTCTTCCATTTTGACCTACTCGGTGTATTCTAGTTACTTATAAGCACACCATGTGGGGGATGTTTTTGTTCTAGAGGAGATATGTTTGATTTAAAGTTTATAACATGGCATAAAATGTAATGCTTTTGACATTCCACATATGTGCACGAAGTATTCGTAAATTTTGATGTCTAACTAGAGTTATGATTTCTCCACAATATGTGGGGGTTTATTGAATCGTTGACTTCTACAGGAGAAATTAATATCGTTTCCTAGTTCCACATTTCATACGAAACGAAGGTTGCTCACAATTTAGGATTGTGAACACTCATGCCACTAGATGGTGTAGCCTGTAGTTAGAAATATGGATCTTTACTTCCTTTACAAGCTATTTTGAATCATTCATTTGTCTGTCCTTGACTCTCCTCCTCTCTTGTGTAATTTCAATAATATAATTTATGAGCTTGTGAGTCACATACAATTCAAAGAGTCAAGCTTATACGCTTATATATGTGGCTCGAAGAAACTTCGTTATTTTCACAACTCAATTACATTTTATTATTCAGAGGTGTCAAAGAAGATGGATTTGTGATACAACCAAACTTATTCATGCACACACATTGTTCATGCGATTTTCGTGTGGGGGCATGCCACCTCTATAATGAAATTTGTCTACGAAACCTAGTGGTATACTAAACATGATACTCTAGTTCCCATGGTTGCTATCGCAAACTCAAGGATGTTCATGCCGAATTCCAAATTCTTACCATGTTCATACACCAACGAAGGAGAGATAATACACTAATTACACCTTACAACTTTCCACACACAAAGGTGATGCTAACCAATTTAAAGAGGCTCTAAATTGTGCAGTGATCTATGCCAAACCACTAGGAAAAGTCTAATATTCATATACATATCTCTTATGTGCATCTCACTACATATAAGCCCTAAAACGCGTGATTCTAACTACATTTTCATTCAAATTTCTTTTATTTATTTTTAAAAAGCAATAAGCCGGCCTAGCTCAGTTGGTAGAGCGCAAGGCTCTTAACCTTGTGGTCATGGGTTCGAGCCCCATGGCCGGCGAAAGTTTTTTTGTGTCACATATTATTCCTACACATACACATGTTTCGAGGAGTATATTATACATAATCGTTTCGAAATCATGAAACCCCACTTCTTTATCATTTCTAGGTAAGTTCTTCATTAATACGTAGAAAGTGCCCACGTTTTTAACCCCGAGTCCCGACACCTTTTACTATGTAATTTCTTTTGTTTTACTTGTTGTCCCACCTTTTAGTATCGAACAAATGAAATAAGAAAGAAACAAGTAATTGCATTCCTAATAACGAAACTAGAGAGGCTATTGCATGCCGAATCATCCTTGGTTAATAAATAATATCCATATAGGCTACAATATTGACATGTTAGTGAAGGGGGCGAACATCTCGCACATTCGATATGTTTGTGCATTTTCATGGAGAATGGATTATGAATGTGCTCTACCCTCTAGGTAGTCCTAAGTACAACCCTAGAAACACGGAAAGTGAATGATCAACCATCACAAATGGCCACACAAAGCTACTATTTTCATTTTGCCAATAATACAAGGACATGCGACCATTTCTCATATTGCCTAATCTCCTGCCACCTATATCGAGTTTGACTATTTTGAGGTATTTTATGTGTTAGGAGTTTTTTTTCTTCCACCTTGTTTGTGGTGTTGTAATTTCACTCAACCCTTATGGTTACCTTTCGCGTGGTTTCTTTAGAGCATGTGATTTTGATGTTTTTTTTAGTGGAAAACATAGGGACATTTTACATTTAGACTGGTGATAGTCAATTTTGATTATCGTCTGAACAGTTGGAAAGTTGACAAATGATACAAGGTTGGGCATCATAACCCTTTTTTATCAACTTGATTACTGATAACTTTGTGGGATGTGTGCTTTGGTTAGATAACAAAGGAAAAATAAATTAAAAGTACCAAAATACTTCAACATTTATCGTAAAGGACCATACCTTTAATCATCCCTACCTTTATAACAAGTGACAATGATGCATCTCTACCTTCTTTAATCCGTACTAGTAGGTGGCTAAGAGTTTATGAAAATATCACAAGTTTTTTTTCCCCCCAAAACTATCATATCACAAGTTTTTAACTAGATTAACGTGACATTATTGATTATCATGAGTGGTGATTATTTTAGGCTCTAATTAACTCTCTGATTAAGTTGTAATGACATAGTAAAACCTGCCAAGATTTGGGAATAACAAAACTTGTAAGGAATTTTGGGGAAATAAAGAACTAAGGCATGCATCGACAAATTTTGTTATTTTCCGACATCCCCTTAGCCAATCTCCCACTACATCATATTGACATATTATATTGTCATTTCATCACCTTTTTCGCAATTTCATATTCCTTTGAGTAAATATATGGCCTCTCTCTGTCTCTATGGACGATGAAATTGGTCCCATAGGTCAAAATTGGTCTTTTTATGGATGATAAAAATTCTAATTCTCTTTCTCTCTTGGTGAAAACACACAATTATATTAATAAAAGTGTGTGAAAAACTAACAATCAGCAACGGTTTGGTTTGGTTTGGTTTGAGAGGGTCAAAACCGAACCGTTAAAAATTTTTGAAACTTGAACCGAACTGCACCACGAAACTGTTAAAAAAAATTCAAGCCGTTAAAACTTTGGTTTCGGTTTTCAACTGAAGTGAAATTTTAAAATTTAAAATTTAAAATATATCATTTTTTAAAATTTTTAAAATTTTAAAGATGTTCCTAAAATGTGAGAATACGGTCTAAAAATGAAAAGGTTGTTTAAAAATTGTTTTTTTAAATTTTAAAATAAAATAAAATACCATTAAATCGTTTAAACCACGGTTTCTAACGATTGAAACCGAACCGAACCTGAACCTTTAAACTGTTAAGTTGCGGTTCCGCAATTTGGTTCGGTTCAAACCGAACCATTGCCGATTGTTATGAAAAATACTACTTACAATGGGTATCACAATGGAGTATGGTCACCCAGTAGCTACACTACATGGGTAGTGGAACATGTTGAATTACCAATAGGCAATACGATCTCTCTCTCTCTCTCTCTCTCATGGGTCTGACAATGGAGTATGGTGTCAGAACCAAGAGAAAAGATAGAGTGGTGGAAGAAAGATGTAACGAGATCACAAGAAGAGAGGAATGAAGTGATAAGAGAGGAATGAATGTATTAAGATAGAATGAGAATGGATACAAGATAGGCGATAAGAGCTTAAGACTGGTGTTGATTCGAATTGGTTTGAGAAGAATTGTATGTCTATATTTATAGATTATATAGAATAGCCAAGAGAATTCTATATTGTTCTAGAATGTTCTAGACCTAGAATATTCTAAGATGTTCTAGAATGTTCTAGAGTATTTACAATAATCAGCGTATTACAAGAAGTAGTGTGTGTGACTCCATTGACTCAAATCACAAGCTGGAGATAAGAGGACTTGAACCGTTGGCATCCACCACAGGGTAAGCTACTGTCTCTTAGACCTACCCGAATTATTCTACCACGAAGGCCAACGATAGACAATGACTCCCCTCCGAACACGGCCTACAACTTTCATTGTACCGCGCTCTCCAAGGGAGCCACTTTTTTCTTTTTTTACAAGTCAGCAACATGATTGATGACTTCATTGATTCACGCTAACATTAAAAAAAATGTAATGGATAACTTAGGAATTTATTTAGTTTTTAGCTTCGGATCCAACTTTTGTCCACCAAAAGCCAATTTTTATTATTATCACTTTGTAGCTTTGGTAGTGCCTCTAGCCTTCACACCAAATGTCGTGAATTGCCCGTGTTTCACTTTATCATCTCATATGATCGTAGGCTATCTAAATGGTTAGGTTCTTGTTCATGTATTACAAGGTCTTGGGTTCAAGCCCAGGTGAAGCCATGATGTTTATGTATTCATGACTTAATGGTTACCCACTAATTACACTACATGGGTAGTGGAACATGTTGAATTTCCACTTGCTCTAATAAAGAAAATTGTCACATTAGTACTCCCTTCAACTTTCGTACATATGTTTCACTCCATGTCTACCATTGGATACAAAAGCATTAAATGTATGTTACATGCACAAGGCAAGATTCAAACCTTGTACCTCCATGTTAACAATTCCATAGCCTTACCATTGTACTCTCTCTCTCTCTCGATACATATTTACTCTTGAACAACTTAACCTTTAGGCTACTCATCATTTTTAAATAAGTAGAAGGGCATGTTTTTGTCTTAGGTGTTATGTACTTTTTGCCTTGTGCCTTTGGACGATTTTATTCTCGAGTGAGTAGATGACATTTTTCTCGCAAAAGGCAGTGGTAGGGAAAATGCCTCATTGATGGAAACATGAGGGTAAGTGTAATGTTGTCATGCCTCAAATCTCTATTTAAGGTTAAATTAAGCATACTTAGAGGTTTTTTATGCACCAAGAACTTGATAAACTTGTCATAGAGCTAATTTAATGAAATTTAGGGTAAATTATATGATCAGAACATGTTAAAAGGAAGCTGGACATTTTTATAAGTTGTGGTCGTACCATAAAGCACCCATAGGAAAATTGATTTTGATCTCAAGCCTCCGACACTATTGAAATCTTCCAAACTATTATTTTAAAACTGGGTCCATATAAATTTGTTGCACTAAATAAATATTAATGCATGGAAGGGAGGTCGACAACAACACAATCGATCATAATCTAGACTCGAAATCTAATTATTCCATGTACTAAAAGTAATGTTTTTGTGGTTTGTATTCATTCTTTTATTTAGCACATAATGTTGGGACACATTGCTCAAGTCACATGGTTTCAATTCATCATAAAATGGTGTCATTGCAAGGATGATACTTCACTGTCCCCATTGAATCGTTTGCATCCAATGATTGATATTTCAATGGCAGGATGACATTGACTCATTGTAACGCAAATTAAAAGATGAGTAACAAACGTCACTGTGAGTTGGAATTGTGTGCTCATCAGTAACATGATTTGATGTCATGTAGCTCCCTTTTACAACACATTGCCATTTTGTGATATTAAGAGATGCCACATATGGTCATTATCAAGGTGGATGTTAGATCAATATGTTTGCGATTATTAAAGCAATCTCATACAATTAAAACATTATATTATGTCTTTATAAAAGTATAATCACCTTCGTGTCCATGTTACAGTATCGATCACAAGTATCCCAACCTCGCATGCATAATTTTACTAAAACAAACAATAAATTTGGGGTTTGTTTGTAACAAATCTAGATGATATGAAGAAGAAAGACCTCATGAACACACATAAAGTTAATGTCTATCAAAAATTTCTCTCTCTATTATTGTGGGTCAACACGAATGTAAACTCATTTAGTTCGGGCATACATCTTTCAAAGCATTTAAGTTGATTGCATTTGTTAAAATTTATGTATAAATAAAACAAGTTTCCTATGATACCCTAGAAGAAGAAAAAGAGAAATTTGGGATAAAGTGACCAAATATTTGCTCAAATAACAATGTAATTAGGAGGTGGGGATGAATTGACCATGTAATATCTCAAATAGCATTCTCTGGCAAGGGCTGACTAAAGGGTGTATGGAGAAATAATAAGACTTCAAGGGCATCAAGGAAACAATAAGGAAACGTTGGGGGATATTTCTGATTTTTTTTTGCTAAAATACATTCAGAAAAGTCAAGAAGGCATTGTTTCATTGTGCAATACAAGGCCTTGTTCTTGGGGACAAACACAATCTTGTAGCTGAGACTTTGCTTGTTAAACTTTCTTGAAAAGGAAACCAGTCAAGTCATTATTTGAATTATTATTAATCTCAACAACGTGTTCCCATAGTCCGATAAGGACATTACAAATAATGCTTTGGTCTTTCAACATGTGACAATACGGGAGTTTATCAAACTAAAATACTATGATGGTACCATTAATAAAGGCCAAAATGATGTTAAGAATGGCCATTTATTGATTGTAAGTTTGGAATGAGCATACTTCGAGGATTAGGATTTTTTTCCCAAAAACTTATTCTGTTAGTTATAAAATATTAGAATTGAGAATGTTATATACGAATCCTAGAAGGAACTTGATAGTTTCATTTTATGTGGAGGCCCGCTAATTCAAGAAAGGGAGAGGGCGACCATTGTTGGATGAAGGCTAATCATTGTCTTCCGGCTCCATCGAATCCGCTCATGATGCCATCATATTGGCTCTTTAACATGGCTATAGCTTCACTCCATATCTCCTGCAATAACGACGCTTGTGCACAGTTTGATTGGAGAAGACCCACCTATAACATTGTTTCTAGAGAGTTTGTGTGTTATTGGGCTAACCAAGTCCATCACAACTTGAGCTTTGGCATTGATGGGAGTTGAGTGAATATTGTCGGTGGTGGAAAACGGGGATTAGATTATTTATGAATGAATTCATAGAGATATTGTCATGTTTGTGAATCCACTAGGTTGATGTGGATTTATAATATTCAATGAACACATGCAAAGCTCACTAAGCATTTCAATTTATTGAACAATGGGCCATGCCTAAAGTCCATTTGAACTCATATCAGTGATAACACTAAACAATTGTTTAGTGTTGACGTATTAATCCCCAATGGATGAAATAATGGTAGAATAGATAATCGACTAGTTCAACCTTTGTGTTTATATGAATATCTCTCGAACACATTATTTCGTATCATATCAATTTCAACATGTAATATTGTGTTTACTTTTATTTGCACCAATATTTGAACATTGATTTCCGTATAGAACAAAGTATATGTATACATGTGTCTGTTACACGGCACGCCCTACAATCTAGATTATAATATTTAAAGTATTAAAGACCTCAAACATAATTGTCAATAATATTTTAATGCGTTGAAGTTTGAATGATTTAGTTTCCAAATTTCAATACGGTCACAACACATGAATGGCTTTGTTGTTGGGTTAATAACATGGTTATGGGAAATTTGTGCATGTGTGCAAGCTTATCACATGAGAGAGATAGAGCAAGAGATTGTAAGGTTCACATGTTGACACTCTTCTAACATCTCAATAGAGAGAGAGAGAGAGAGAGAGAGAGAGAGAGAGAGAGAGATTGTAGAGCATGATCATCATCCATGACTCACACGGGAATTTGGTAAAAAGTAAGCCTCTAACTCTTCCATCTTAAAAAAGACGGAACCAACCAATGTTCTTTGATACATAAAACTCAAATCTCCATTAGTAAGCAACATGTTTGTGACAAAACATTCAAATCCAATGATTGGATAGGAACAAAAGCCACCTCAGTATTGATGATGATTGTCAACATGCCCATTAGGGTACCTTTTGTACACGACCCACTGTGAGAGATATTTTTGAAAATATCCCTACATTTGTGTGTCATCGACATGAGGGAAATCATACTTTAAAATTTTGAGGGCAAGAAATTGCAAAATAGGAATATATTTCTTTGAAACACTATTGAGATTTACGTAGTATCTGCATGTGGTAAATATCTACAGTATCCATTGCTTTCACTCCTCGTGTGGTCTCTTGGTAATAACATGTGGTAATGTAATCAATTATTGAAGGTACATAATGAAGCTGTAATTTCTCATCACTCTCTTGGCTATAGTCTATACCCTTGCCTACAAATTCAATATAAGCCCATAATTTATTTCATCTATTGATTAGTGAGTGTGATATTGTACAAAATGGAGTTTTATTTCCTCTAATAGTCTATGTATTGGCTCACCCTAATCTATAAAGACTAATTTAAGTTAACCATTTTTTATTTAATCGGTGGTATATGTATCGATCTTGATTGATCACGAAAATGCATAGAATAGAGATATGATCACGCAATTGATCCTTTAATCCAACCTCAGTAACAATAATTATCCAAGTTTGTGACATCATTGCTAGATGTCGATCTTGATTGATCATGAAAATGCATAGAATAGAGATATGATCACGCAATAGATCCTTTAATCCAACCTCAGTAACAATAATTATCCAAGTTTGTGACATCATTGCCAGATGTCAATCATCAACTAAATTTATTATTCATGGAAACAACGTAATAATGAGTTGCAAATAAAACACCACATGTTTAGCTATTGGGAAAGTCACAATCATCTATTTTCATAGAAATATGCTAGGGTGATTCTGTTCATGTGGTAGTGTCTTTTCCAAATAATGACGATTTATCATTCTACGATTTGATTGGGACATTTGATTCCACGATGGATACTGTGGTTTTTTTCATTTGCAATATTAATACAAGTTTGTGTTTCTTGTCACTACCAACTACGTGGTATCATGAACTAATTGAAATAAACCATCCTTCAACCTCATTGGCAATGACGATGCATGTTAACGATTTTTTTCAATGTTGTGGCATCATGAGTTGATATCAATACCAACCAACAACAAACCAAAGGTAACACAAGCACACATCCATTCCTAAAAAATATAGTGTATAAGGCATTATAGGAGGTCATATGAATGTTAATTCCTCCACTTGTCTTCACGTTCACTCTCATCGACAATATGAGTACAAGTTAATGAATGTGCCATTGTAGTGTTTGGATGATCATTCAAAGACAACATGAGAAATATTTAATTTCTTTAAGTATATATATATACATAAGGTACCGCTGGAGGTTGGTTCTTCACATGATTCCTTTGTGCAAGGTAAAATAGTGGTACCCCTTGACCTTCAATTTGATTAATTGAGACGGGTTGTAAATTCATTGAATTCTTGAGGTTTTCGTCAAGTGGAGGGAGGTAAACAAAAGATTTCGATAGACACCCCTAAGGATGTGGTGCATGAGAATCCATATGCAACATTGGAACATGCTTTGACTAGTTTCATGACATCGGTTGCTTTAAAGGAGCAAGTGCACCCATAACACTGTTGATTGAATGAAAGTGGTAACATGGAATGTGAGAGGGGCATGTTCTCCTCATAAGAAGTATATATTATGGGAAACTTTGTTAAGTAAAGTATGGGATGTATTATGTGCAGTTGAACATAAGTGTCATGAGCTAGTAGGATCCACAGTTCATTTGCGTGGATATTCATCATTCTATGCATGACATCTTAATAATCATTATTAAGGCGTGGTATTAATCGTGCGGGATAAATATTATCCTCAAGTGGTGCATAATGATCCTTATGGTTGGTTTTTGGTTCTAAAAATCACGTTTTTGGGCGAGGTTGTGTGGGTGATTGGGATTTATGCCCCTAACCAAGCCACTCAACGTATTGCATTATGGGGCTCACTCCATACCATATGTGTGGGTCATCCAATATTACTTATGGGTGATCTAAACATGTGTGTTGATGCATCTCAATCTACGACGGAACATTCAATCATGGATGATCCTAAGCACCTTGCTTGGGATTCATTGGCTATGGAGATTTTGAAGTTGGATGTTTGGACATGGTTGCATGGGAATGATCTAGGTTTTACTTTCCAATCTGCTCAACATAGACAAACATGGAGTCAGCTAGATAGAATGTATGTGGTGCACTGTGATTCTTTTTTACCGATATCACTTCATATGACAGTTCTATAAGATGTAGGAACTTCATATCACTTTCCTATTTGTTTGGAGGTTTGTTGTCATGCAATTGACATGTATAAATCCTTACTTGGAAAGTCTCCATTACGCTTTAACTCTTCTCTTTTGCTTCAACCTCACTTTGATTCTCTCATGGAGCAAATTTTGGTAAATTTTTCACAAGAAGTGAATCTTAAAGGAATTAAAGCATGGGATATCACGTTACGAAACATTAAGATCATTCATCGTATATATGGAGCAACTAATGCTCAACGAAGAAGAGGTCTTCTTTGACAATTCTCACAAGTTCTTTCCAGGTTTAATGCATTATTGATACATGTACCATTAGATGAGGAATTTTTGGATATCCAAAGTCAATTGCAGGTTATTATTTCTTAGTTGCAATGCCAAAGTTATCGTTATGCGAATAGATAATCAATGTCAATCTCATTTGTTTTTCCAAGCGTTACATCCTACTTATGCTCGATCGAATGTGATACATGTGAAGCAAGAGGATGAATTGATAGTGGATCTTGTAACTAGAATAATTAACATTGTGTTCATTACTTTAAGGAGTTGATTGGCCCACAATTGTTAATGACAAAACGAGGTGAGTAGGGCATGTCATGAGTTTTATGATGTGGTTGGATGTATGTATTGTGCATGACCTCATTAGTCATGAATTGGATGCGGATTTCACTAAGGATGAGGTGGATACGAATTTAAGGCATGTTCCTAGTGGTAAGAGCCCTGACTGGGATGGCTTGACAAATGAAGTTTTTAAGCGATATTCAAACATTTCAAAGGGGCCCTTAACTTTGATGTTTCAACATTGTTGGGATTTTGGTTGCATGCCTCAAGCTTGGAAAGTTGGTCTAATTAAATTAGTTCCAAAGGTAGCATCTTCGGAGTCATTTCATCAATGGGGACCTATTTCTTTGATAGGGGGGTTGTATAAGGTATTTACAAAGGTCTTGCCAAATAGATTACAAAAGTATTCACCAAAGTTGATACATCCTGCCTAATATGGTTTTATTGCAAGTAGGAATATATTGCATAATGTGTTGAATGTTCAAATGACCATGGATTATGCGAGAAACACTCATCAAGAATTGATTATGGTGCAATTGGATTTGGAGAAAGCATTATGATCATGTTAATTGGTCCTTTGTTTCTGGGTTAATGCATACAATGGGCTTTGGACCGTATGTCTCGACTCATATTTTTATTAGGACAAGGTGTGGTGTCTCGAGTAATGCTTAATGGGGGAGTTACATCAGATATTGCCCTCACAATATCCATTCGTCAAGGATGCCCTCTTAACCCATTGTTGTTTGCTATTATTACCCATCCCTTGTTAGTGATGCTAGCAAGGCTTGCAACAAATGGTGACATTGTGGGTCTACACCTTCCGTTTGGAGGGCAATTAGTAGCACAAGCTTTGGCAGATGATTCTTTCATGTTTCTACAAGCCTCACGAGAGAATCTCAAGAAGGGGATGCTTGTATGGAACCAATTCGCATTGGCTACTGGATTACATATTAATTGGAGGAAGTCTAGTCTCATATCATGCACTCAAAGGGATTTGGAATGTTTAGGATGACAAGGATCCATGGTGAAGAAAGGCTCTATTTTTCGATACTTCGGCAATCCATTAGGAATGAATGTTACAAATGGTCAATTGATTGAATGAATGTCTAGTAGGTTAAGGGGCAAATTCATGTATTGGAAGTCACAATCTTGGCCATTTCATGTACGCTTGAATGTTGTACAATGTATTATGGAACCTATGATATTATATTACTTGCCATTGTTGCTATAGACAAAGACGACTTTGCATTCTGGTTTGTAACCTCTTCGATATTTGTTGTGGAAGAAGAGGGATAAGGTGGGAATCACATGGGTTGTGTGGAATCATCTAGAAACCCTGCGGGGGGGGGGGGGGGGGCTAGAATATTGGACTTATCTATGCATATGATGGCTCGTAGATTTTCATTATTGCAAAACATGTGTTCGAACTCACAACCATGGATATCTATTGTTCAATATTTAATTGAGAACAAGGGTTTAACACATGGGAGGACAACGATTAAGGCTTTATGGTGGCAATTATTGAATGGATGTATTTCACTTAAGATTTCGGGCTCTTCATATGTTCAACACTTGGTTATCTCATGGCAAGAAGCCCTCTTGTTATGTGTATGGAAACCATCACCTAGTAGAGAGCAATGTAATTCTTTGCAAAAAGAATTACCCGTGTCTTTCGGTTATTATGTTGGCCAGGAAAGGAGAGATTGCGCTCTAAGTTTAATTGTTTGTTTTGTTTGGGGGTCAAAGAGGTGGGAGATATAGTTGAGGCTTCATCTCAAAGAATTTTGGAGCTTGTCGAAGCGCGACAATTATTACGCATCCCGCCTATTTATGGGTTTATCTAGCAACAATATCAGAATCCCACTTATTTATGGGTTTATCTGGCAACAACATCAAAATATTGCATCAATGCAAGGTCCTTTACATGTACAAACAAAGGGAGGTTTAGGGTTTGATCGGTGTTTACGGGGTCAAGCACCATTTCTTCTTCTTCTTATTATTATTACATGTGCTTACTCTAATCTTCTGTATTATTTGCTCCATCGAGTCGTTGGGATGGCTATCATCTAAGGCCGATGAAGAATGGGAGAGAATACACAGATGTGATCATGGATGGCGGCAGGACGTTATATCTTTAAAAAATGTAGTTTCGCATTCTAAATTGTCACGTGTAGCGAACGAAGGAGGTCTTCATTCGGAGAGTTTCGATCGATCGGGGGGGGGAATATGCCTTTGGGGTTATAGATGTAGGACCATACTTTGGTCCGATGATACCCATTCTAACTCTTAAGTATGTATGAATGCAGTGTTTTTAACACACAGTTATTAATATAATTGTGTGGTTTTCACCAAGAGAGATAGATAAGGCTAAGTAAAGGGGGGCAATCCTTCCCTGACAGAGAGCAGAGATCTCTGATTGGAGGAGAATTGAAAGGGGAAAAGACTCTGCATATAGATAGATATATATATGTATGTATGTATGTATATATATATCTAATCTAATCTATCTCCTTTGGAGCTCAATCCATCGATCACTTACTTTGCCTCCTCCTCCTCCTCCTCTCTCACTGTCCTAACTTGTAACTCCATAGCCATTCCTTGATTTCTTTTAGAGTCTCTCTGTCTCTGTCTCTGTCTCTTCCATGGCTGCCTCTCATTGCCCCGCCATTCCTCTCTCTCCCCAGCCCTGCCTTCATCCTCTTGTGGGCGCCTCCTCTTCTGTATCCTTGGCTTCCTCTCATCTCTTTGGATCGCCATTGCAGCTCAAGAAACAACCGCCCACCAAGGCTTTCAGACGGTCGAATATGGAGGTCTGTGGATATGCTCCCCTAATCCTTTTGTCTTTTGAAAAAAAGCTACGGGCTTCCACCATTAGGTCCTGCAAATTCAAAGATTAGGATCTATACTGTTAGGGTTTGCACGATTAATTCTAGGGGTTTACAATGTCAGAATTTGCAAGATTAAGAATTAGGGATTTAATTTCAGGATTTTCAAGATTAATGTTAGGGTTTCTAAGTTTAGAATCTGCAAGTTTAAGGTTAACCTTGAAAGCCCTAATGTTGCGAGCCATAATGTTACAAATCCTAGCCTTAGAAACCCTAATGTTGTAATTTCTAATCATGCAAACCTTTAACTTTTGAAACCCTATAAATCATACAAACCCTCGTATTAGAAAAGCCCTATTTTATAAACTCTAATCATGCAAAACGTAACCTCTCAAACCCTCATTGTGGAAGCCCTATGAATATTAGAAAAATCTAATGTTGTTCATGTAAACCTTAACCTTAATAACGCCATATTTTCGAAATCCTAATCTATCCGTGCAGTATATGTGGAATGAGGATTTGTTTTGTTGTTTATGAAATCAGGGCTTGATTGTTGGAGCCTTGACAGAGAAAGGAGAGTATTACGCAGAGAAGCCTGATACACCTCTTCTGGATACAATAAATTATCCTTTACACATGAAGAACTTGAAGCTTAAGGTGTGTTATGGAAGAGTGCACTTTTATTTTTTGGCTCTTTCAACAATAAAATGGACTATGTATAAGTCCTTGTGAGAAAGAGATATTTTCAAGTATTGAAGTGGATCATTCATATGTTCTTTAGCTCGATTTGTGGGTTTATTTTGAGTGTAGGAATTGAAACAGCTTTCCGACGAGTTGCGATCGGATATTATCTTCTCCGTGTCGAAAACAGGTGGTCATCTTGGCTCAAGCTTGGGAGTTGTCGAGCTCACTGTAGCTCTCCATTATGTGTTCAACACCCCCGAAGACAAATTCCTATGGGATGTAGGACACCAGGTAAATTCATGCATGCATGCATCTATCCATCCACACACACACACACACACACACATATATATATATATATATACATATATATACATACATAGATGCATTTTTATATGTACATAATTAATACAAACATGTGTGTTCATACACTGTGTCCATACATCCATCCATATACACTCTTGATCCTGTACTTACATGCACTATATCATTATCACATGGGATGCATTTTGAGGATATGGATGAGAGTAAGATGGCCATTTTTCAATTGAGGTTACAAGCATGCTCATAATCATCTACTAAGGAGTCAGTGAGGCCAGTGATATGACCCTTAGCTTGTGGATAACCACATTTCAGATGCCTATGGTTTGGATAGATATGGTCTGGACAGAGGACCTTGGTACAAATAGGTAGTGCCACAGTACTGATTGCTGTGGTCTGGATAAATATGTGGGTTATTTTGTGTAGATAGGGCCATGATTCGGATGGCTATGATTTGGCAACTACGGTCTGGAAACATACACCTATAAGGCTTGCAACCTATGGTGCATTCTTTCTTACTATTTTGCATATAGAGTTCCTTTCCTCACTAGGGCACGGCATCTAGTGATTAATGCCTTTTTCCTCCACATAGGCCTATCCGCACAAGATTTTGACTGGGCGGAGATCAAGAATGAATACACTTCGACAGACGAATGGCCTATCAGGGTTTACAAAGCGGGCAGAAAGTGATCATGATGCCTTTGGTGCTGGCCATAGTTCAACCAGTATATCTGCTGGCTTAGGTAAGTCCTTCCAACACCATATCTTCAATGATGTCTATTTGTATACGTAATAGATGGAACCCAAAACCCAAAACTTCTAATATGTGGAAGCATGGTTGGGTGATACACTAATTTGGATTATTCAATAATTGTTCACTGAGCTCATCTAATAACAACATGTTGCAAATCTCAAGTTTCAAAGCAGAATAAAATTGGGGGTAGTCAAAAAATTATATAATTCTTATCTCATCTTTTCAATACCGTCAACCAGCTATTTCACAGTTTAATTTGTTCAATAGCATCTTTTCAACACCTTCAAACAGCTATTCCAACCCCGCCCCAATAGTCTTGTGCCAAATAAAACTCTTGTGCTATCACTCAACCATGCTTTCTTGGACCACAACCATCATTGATTCTTCATGTGGTATTCTCTTGGTTCAAATGCATTATATAGGAAAGTGAAAGAGGTTTCATGGTTTTGTAGGAATGGCTGTTGGGAGAGATCTCAAAGGGAAGAGAAACCATGTTGTCGCAATTATTGGCGACGGAGCAATGACTGCTGGGCAAGCATATGAAGCAATGAACAATGCTGGGTATCTCGATTCAAATATGATTGTCATATTGAATGACAACAAACAAGTTTCTTTGCCTACGGCAACATTGGATGGCCCAGCACCTCCAGTGGGTGCTTTAAGCAGTGCTCTGAGTAGATTGCAATCAAGCAAACCACTAAGAGAACTTCGAGAAGTGGCAAAGGTTGGGTTTTCAGATTTTATTTCACATGATCCAACCCTTACATTTTCAGGGTAGAAAAAAAATGATAGGTTTAACCAATGTATGTGAATGTTTGTTAGGGTGTTACCAAGCAAATTGGAGGCCCAATGCACTCGCTAGCAGCCAAAGTTGATGAATATGCTCGAGGAATGATAAGTGGCTCTGGATCCACTTTGTTTGAAGAGCTTGGACTCTATTACATTGGTCCAGTCGATGGCCATAATATTGATGACCTCGTGACGATTTTGAATGAAGTGAAAGATACACACACATCTGGCCCAGTCTTGATCCATGTTGTTACCGAGAAAGGGCGTGGATATCCGTATGCTGAAAGAGCTTCCGACAAGTATCATGGTTAGTATTGTCTGAATAATTCCTTTCTGTCAACATGAACACATAAATCATATGGATGTTTTTTTTTACCTTTCTGGATGCAGGAGTGGTTAAATTTGATCCTCCTACCGGGAAGCAATTCAAGGGAAAAAGCCTAACCCAGCCATATACGACTTACTTTGCTGAGGCATTGATTGCTGAAGCCGAAGCCGATTCTAAAGTAATTGCTATTCATGCTGCAATGGGGGGTGGCACTGGCCTCAACATGTTTCAGAAACGGTTTCCTGAACGATGCTTTGATGTAGGCATTGCAGAGCAACACGGTGTCACTTTCGCAGCTGGTTTAGCTTGTGAAGGATTGAAACCTTTCTGTGCTATCTATTCTTCCTTTCTCCAAAGAGCATATGATCAGGTTTAAATTTTCAGCCGCTCTCCACTTTAGGATTTTCTCTGGATTACTGTCTTGGGCAACACATTTAGTTCATATGCAAAATATTCACCTCTCGATCGTAATATTCTTGTATCGAGCTTAACAGGAGGGGGTGCTTCCTGGAAGCACATTTTCCATGGTTGTGATACATTAATCTCATATAGTTGCATTGCACATGATTTTTCAACCAGAAGATTGAATAAGTATCTTAGTTTGTTTCTCTAGCTGGTCCATGATTTGGTCACATATATTTAAGGTGCCTGCAAAGGTTTCATCTCTCTTCCTACCCTAGTCTACTTGTCCCTGAATCCTAAGCCTTAACTTGTATGCCAAAGGATTCTTAACTTTGGTGCTTGGTCCAAGATGTAGATACATATTTCAAGTCGTCTAGTCAAGGATTCATCTCTCATTCTAACTTATTCTAAAACCCAAAATCTAAATCCTAACTTAATCCCTAGTTCCCCAAGCCCTTGGCTGCTCGTGCAAAGGATTCGATCACGTATCCTAAACTTTCTCACAAACACTTTATATGCATATGATGTAGTAAACTGCCATCTATGTTGCCCATGATTGCTCAAGTAGAGGGCTGAAAATGGGTACTTTTGTTGGGTTTCTTCAGGTGGTTCATGATGTAGATCTTCAAAAGTTGCCAGTTCGGTTTGCCATGGATAGGGCAGGGCTTGTGGGTGCGGATGGCCCGACACATTGTGGAGCCTTTGATGTCGCATACATGGCGTGCCTTCCGAACATGATTGTAATGGCACCATCCGATGAAACTGAGCTTTTCCACATGGTGGCCACTGCAGCCGCCATCGATGACCGCCCGAGTTGCTTCCGATATCCTCGAGGCAATGGCATAGGCACGGAACTCCCTCTCGGAAACAAGGGGATTCCTTTAGAGGTAAGCAAATGCCATAAATGCAAAGCTACTGTGAGATAGAAAAACCTCAGTTTTGTCATCGATGATTCATGGACCTTCTTTCCATATGTGGCGATGTTGTTGCTCCCAACCAGATTGGCAAGGGAAGGATATTAGCTGAAGGAACAAGAGTTGCCCTCCTTGGCTATGGGACCATTGTCCAGAACCTTCTCATGGCTCGGAGTCAGTTGGAGAATCACGGGCTTTCCGTGACGGTGGCCGATGCTCGGTTCTGCAAGCCGCTCGATCGGGAGCTTATCCGGGAACTAGCCCGGCATCACGAGATCATCTTCACTGCAGAGGAAGGATCAGTGGGAGGTTTTGGATCACATGTGGCTCAGTTCATGTCTTTGGATGGACTCTTGGACGGGAATGTCAAGGTACAGCTCTTCCGTCGCCCATCATCTCTGCCTTGTACATACGTACAGTCTTACATACATGCATACATACATACACACACACACACATCCATCCATCCATATATACATACCATGCATACATCCATATATACAGACACATACATACATGCATATATACAAATATACATGTACATACATACCACATACTGTATGTATACCTACTTACATACATACATACATACATACATATGCGCGTAGATATGCATGACATGCATGCACATACGTGTAGACACATATGCACATATGTAGACGTACATATATACACATGTATGTATGTATTCATGCCTATATACATGCACATACGCACATATGTATTATTGATGGGTCTTTTTAACAATTCATGTTTGGTCTATCTTTTGACAGTGGAGACCCATTGTTCTCCCGGATGCATATATTGAGCATGGAGCTCCGGCCGATCAACTAGCACAAGCCGGTCTTACATCTGCGCATATTGCCGCATCAGTTTTGAAGATCCTTGGGAGATCAAGGGAAGCATTGGAGATCATGTCATGAGGATGATGTCTTGCCAAGTCGTGTATCAAATGTACCATAGCTTATTAGCTTATTATTGCCACCGATATCCATGAAATAAAACGTTTTGGCACAATGTGTTGGCACGTGAATGTGAGCGAGCACTTATTTTCCCAGTTCATCTATACATATGTGCACAAGTGGCATCAAATGGAGGTATACCATATACACCACCGATGTTAGTTGACAATGAGTGCATGGAATTGAACTGTGGACACGAGGGGTTTTTGTGGTGTTCAACATATTCAGTCACCATGATGGTTAGAATGAATGGAGTAGGTTTAGAGATTAAGATCAACAACTACTTTGCAATACAAGGCAATGTTTTGTTGAAAATGGTACTTATTAGAGGTCTTGCTTAATAAAGACAAGTGCTCTACTTTATTTCCACACATGTAGCCTCTTAACAGGACTCACTGCATCTCTAAGCAAAGACACATTTTGTATCCTCTTTTCTTACAATACTACTTCGCTTTTTTTCATGCAGTCATATTGAATCCTTATGTAACCTCATTAAATCCATTTGAATATGGTGTTTATCAATATGTTGAGTTGTTTAAGTTGTGTATGAACCAAGGTTTGAGTGTTAAAAACAGGCCCAATATTCGGAAACACGGAGTAGTGTTGGCGCTATTAATGTTGATTCAATGGATAGCAAAAGTTTCAAGCTTCCATAGAACAATTCCTAGATCCGAAAACAATTTCACCCAAACCAATATATTGTTGTTTTTTGTGACAACAAACATAGTGTCACGGGTTGTAATGCGGTTTTGTTTTCACTCATTGTTCTATGGAAAATATGGCAATTTTAGTGTCCAAGTTAAACCGTATTGTATGAAGGCAATGTGTTAATATTGTGCTTAAGCACATATTGTTGCATTGTTTATGACATTCACATATACAAATATAATGACATCCCTCACATGATTATTTAAAGCATCTAAAATAGAAAACTCGTCAATGTGACGTCCATTGGTTGTTTTACAAGTGTGAAATGGCTAGGCCAACGTTAGTAGGAAACCTAGGTGATACACATACTATTTATCAATAATGACATTCACATATGGAAGTTTGTATCGTAGTTTTCTACACATGAGGATAAGAGTGCGAGGGTTATTTGAGAATGTAAAGAGGGAGGATTACTTTTAATCCTAGGGATTGAGACAACCCTCGAAGGCCAAGTGTGAACTTGCTTGGGGGCCCTACGTTTGGCATAAATATGAGGCCTAACCAACCTCATTGGGGGATCATTCAACTATGTCAAAATCGTGATCTCATGGTGAACAGACTCTTGCAGCGAGCACATGCTAGTACTAGGTACGATTCGAAGACCATAAAGGTGGTATGGGGCCCCATTTAGGGCTTGAGGGTGGTCAGGTAGATCGACAATTCTCTCTCAGTCTCTTTCTTTTCTTATCAATTTCCTTATTTTCCTGTTTTACATTAGAATATATCTCCGACATCAAGACGAACTCAGAGCAAAAGTGTCTAAGACGGAACGTGGCTTCGGAAATGCCTTGTGATCGTCGGGGTGCGAAATAATCGAAGCTCCTTAACTAGAGTATAACGTGGTTGTGAGGTTTAAGTGCATTTGTGCATGTCAACAAAAAAACAAGGGGTTTGTCATGGGCAGTGCAAAGTCGATATAGACAGACCAAGAGGCCTACAACGATTCTAAGAAGATAATGGTCAATGCAAGCTATCAATGAATGCGCCCCCCCCCCTCCTAATCACGCGAAACCAAACCATAGAGTTGAAACCCTAATTCTCGGATAATGGTAAGAGGAGAGAATTCCCAAGGATCCATATACACATACCAAAAGACCTACAATGATCGTAAGAAGATAACGGGTCAATGCAAGCTATCGATGAATGGTACCTCCCCTCGGTCACACTAAACCAAACCATATAGTTGAAACCCTAATTCTCGGATAATGGTAAGAGCAGAGAAATCCCAAGAGGACCCCTCCGACTCGTTTACTGTAATTTCCGATTTGCCCCCCCTATAAATGCTCATTATTGAATGACCGGAACTTCCGATCGATAAGAAGAGAGAAGATAAATCCGATTGATAAGAAAGGAGAAGATAAATGTGATTGATAAGAAGAGAGAAGATAAGGAGGAAAACATTGTGTTTTGTGTGTTAATTTGGGGGGAGATAAAAAAAAAACAAACAGAAATTCTCAGAGAATTTGATTTCTTCTTTAAACACAGAAAATCAAAGCATCATCAATGTGTGTGTCTGTATGTATGTATATGTTTGTGCGCCTGTAGCAGATCATTCAGATAGAGACAGAGACAGAGACAGAGACAGAGACAGAGACAGAGAGAGGGGAGAGAAAGAGGGCTGAGACATGGCCTTCTCTGCCATGTTTTTCCCATCTTCCTCTTCCTCTTCCTTATCATCTTCTTCTCCTTCCACACACAGATTGTTACCTCTCTCCAGATCATCATGTCAGCAGCGGTGGCGCCCATCTTGGACCTCAGCAAACCGACGCTTGTGTATCTCTACGGTAGCTTTCTCTCTCTCTTCCTGCATGTAGACTGTATTGTGGCTTCACGAAAGGGAAGCAAATCATCCATTAGTATGGCCAAAACAAAACCAGGGTGAACATGATTTCGTCATTTGATGGATATGGTTCTTTGGCATTAACATATGGATGTGATTCTTCCATCCATAATATATGGATGGTTCTTTCATCATAATAGTGAATGTTCCTTCACCATAAGAATGGTAATGGTAATGGATTGTTTGTTCACCACAATTATGGGAGGAAGAAACCATCCATTATTAGAAAAGAAACCATCCATTTCTATTGCATATGAATTATCCATTTACCATGGAGAATGGACCCTCCATTCGTTCCTATGGCGTATAAATCACCTACTGCTATAATGAATGAATTATCCATTATTATAGCAAATGAACCATTCATAGTGTGGCAAATAATGATGGCCTCTTGCTGTATCCTGCTGAAAATGAGAGGATGCATAGAAAGATATTTGGCGCAGAGTTGACAATGTAGAAAACAAAGATTAACATTTTATTAACAGAGCGAGCTCGTGTGCTCCTAAGTGAGGATATATAGATACAATTCGATGGGTGAAATGAGAGCTAACCCATGATATATTCTAAGGCTCGTTTACGTAAATGGATTGTTAGAACCAATGGTTAATCCATCTACCATATTCAATGCACCTCCTTTCTATTGACTGCAGATGTGAGGGTCGTTGGGTTTTCTTCACACCAAAACTGCTCTCAAGCAATTTACATACACCAATCACATCATCTGATTCAATTTGGATTTTGTCTCATCTTTTATGTGATGAACTCCATAATCATTTGACTTTATGGATTCTTGCATTATTCTCTTTGAGCTTTCCAACCATTCAGTTGCCCAAATGTTTGCATCATTTGAGTCTGTCTTTTGTTGGATCTCAATATTGCAAGTCTGGCTATCATATGATATCTGTGTTGGCTTCCCCTTAGTTGGCATCTTGATTTCTGCTAGAAGCATTGATAGCCACATTTCTTCATGTCTTGCATAGCATGCCTCCTTGTATTCTGCATTTATTGAGGACGAGAAGACACTTGGTAGCTTTTTCCTTGTCCAAGAAAATATTCTAGTCTCCAAGGAAAAACCAGAATCCGACAGTTGACCTATTGTTCCCTGGATCCTATGCGCAATTAGAATGATAACAGCACCTTGGAGGATGCATCCAAACTTGCTGTGAACTTTGACAACACTCCCATCAATAAGCTAATTTTGCTCTTGTATTGCATAAATATAAGGGAGGCTGTTGGCCAATGTCTGATATTTATCCTGTCTCTCCCAATCTTCTACAACTTTCAGGTTGACCTCCATAAACATGAGAGAAGTGCAGCAAACCTAGATCCATCATCTTGAACTCAAATCTCAGCCTCTATGTAATTGGATCCAAATCAATCTCAATATTTCCTGAGAGAACTAGATCATCCACACACAACACATGGAACCCAACTCTTTGGCTGGTGGTATTGTAGATTTGAGCTCATGACTCGCAAAAGACTACCTCATATCCAGCATCCTCGAACCTCGAGAATTGACAATAAATTCTGATAGATTAAGGGATTAGAAATACGATGTGTAAGCACTTTGTTTCACCCCCTTGAGTCTTCTCATATGATATCCCTTAAGTTCGAGAACGAATTCCTTGGGCTCATCCTTTGACTTGCTCCACAAACCAAGCGTTTCTCGATGCATCCACATTTGAACTCAGTTGTTAGAGACTTGCAAATCTTACGCTATCCACTTCCTTACTGGCCACAACTCCACCCTTTCTCTTTGGCAGAAAGTAGATGGGAGTAGCCCTATAGTATTGTGAGAAAAGCTGTTAATAGCAGCAACGGAATAATTGTTAGAAAAAATAGACACACAGCCAAGCTGCGAGAAGGCTGTTAGACAGCAGTAGCAAAAATAGTTGCAAAGAGTAGAGACATAGCCAAAGAGTAGAGCCTGTTTTCAAGTAGCAGCAAAAATAAAGTTCTTACAAAGAGGCTCGTATAGCCTATTTATACAAAATTGGGGAACGTGGGTGAAATGGTTGTTTGGTAGTCAAGTGACTCTTGTACTACCAAATAGGTACTAGGAATAAGAGGGAATATCTTGGAAGAAGTGGAAGAGAGAGAAGGCATTTAAAGAGTTGCAGATTCTAGAGAGAGAAGACTTTAGGTAGAGAGATAATGTAGAAGAGAGATAATAAAGATGAAAGAGAGTGCAAGTCTGGAGCTGCCACCCTCCAACACCTCCTCTCAGCTCCAGAACGGTGGTCCAACATTGAGTTGATCAATGGCTTGGCTTGGAAGTGGCTTAGTAAACAAATCGGCCACATTTTCTTGAGTAGGACAACTTGTGATTTCACTAATTCACGAACAAAATGGTAGTGCACTTCAATATGTTTTGTTCTACCATGAAATGCTGAGCTATGTGCCAATGCACATGCAGTTTGGCTGTCGGTGAAAACTGAAATAGGAAAGTCTTGTAAAACACCAATGTGACGAAACAATTGCATTAACCATAGCAACTCACAACAAGTATCCAAGTGTGCTCGATATTCAGCTTCTGTTGCTTAAGTAGAAACTGAGTTTTGCTTCTTTGATTTTCTGAGAAATTAAGCCTAAGTCTAACATAAAACAATAGCCAGATGTGGACCTTCTAGAATCAATATCACCTGCCCAATCAGCGTCGGAGTAGTCAACAAGCTCAATGCTGCCTCTAAAAGAGAGACCATAGTCGAGTGTGTTGGCCAAATACCCAAGAACTCGAATAGCTGCTTGCCAATGACTTTGTCTTGGAGCACTTGAGAATTGGCTGAGAATACTCACACTATAGGACAAATTAGGCTTGGTGTAAGTTAAGTGAAGAAGAGACCCAATTAACCTTCTATATTTCATGACATCTTCAAATATGAGAGAATCGTCTTCACGAGATAGCTTTGAGTTTGGATCCATTGGACAGGAGAGTGGCTTGCAATTTGACATGCTATAGGTCTCAAGGAGCTGCCTGAGATACCTATGTTGGTTGAGGAAGATATCACCATGTGATGACAGACCTCCGTACCTATGAAGTAATGGAGAAGTCCTAGATCAATCATTTCGAATGTGGTTTTAAGGTCAACGTGGAGGTCCTCGATTTTAGAAGTAAGGGACCCTGTAATTAGAAGATCATCAACATATAATATGACCAAAGCATAACAAATTATCTTGGGAAAAGACATAGAGATTGCTGTCAGCATAATAGTGCTGAAACCCAAGGGGAGAGAAAGAAGGTATCAATTTTGTCATGCCAAGCTTTGGGAGCTTGCTTTAAGCCATACAAGGCTTTGTCTAACTTGTAGACCATGTTTTTCCGCGCTGAAATCTCGAAACCTGGAGGTTGTTCTACATAAACTTCCTCTTTCAAGTGACCATGAGGAAGGCTAACTTGACATCCATTTGAAAGATGGGCCATTTGTTGTGAGCAGCAAGTGCAAGCGCACATCGAATAGAGGTGTACCTTGTTGTTGGAGCAAAAGTTTCCTCGTAGTCCACTCCTTCCACTTGTGAGTAGCCTTTTGCAACTAGACGTCCCTTATGCTTATCTAGAGTACCATCAACATGGTACTTGGTCTTGAAAATCCATTTCAATCGAATGACTTGCCTATGTTGAGGCCGAGGAACCAGCTCCCATGTATGATTCCGCTCAATGGAATTAAGTTCAACTTCCATTGTTGCTTTTCACTTTGGAAGAACAAGGGCCTCTTTTGCTGTAGTGGTTTCTTGTGATTGCACAACAATGCACACTGTAAGGCAAAGTTGCATGAGTGAAGAGGCCGTTGTAACCTGTGTGTTTTTTTCATGTTGGTTGGAGAACCAGATGTATACTCATGAAGTTCAGCATTGAAGAGATGGGAATCACGAATGGTGGCTTGAATCCACTTGGGAAGTGGTGGAACCTGGTGTGTAGAGAGAAGGGAAACGATTGGAGTTGAGGGTGAGGTTTGAATTGTTGGCGAAGTTAGATGTTGAGTAGGAGTGGGAGGAGATTGGGGGCATGAAGGTGAGACATCTTCGCCTGAAGTAGGAGATTCTGGAGTAGCTGGATTTCAACCGTGAACTCAGGTGAAAGCCTAGAGTCATCCAGCTTAGATTCCACAAAATGAAAATCCCTAGAGATGACTAGGGACTTTGATTCTAAATCCCATAACCTGTAAGCTTTAGATTGTGTGCAATAACCAAGAAACTTGCATTTCTTGGTTTTGGACTCAAATTTAGTCCTTTTATGATCGGAAATGTGAACATAAGCATCATAACCAAAAAACTTTAAAATGAGAAACTGAGGGATTTACATCTGTAAATGCTTCTAGAGGGGTCATTGGAGCAACTGCTTTGTTGGGCAACAGTTGATGATGTAGACTGCTGTGTTGACAGCGTCACCCCAAAATGAGAAAGGAAGATCAGATTGAGATAGCATTGTATGAACCATCTCTTGGACTGTCCGATTCTTCATCTCCACAACACCATTTTGTTGAGGAGTATTGGGTGTAGAAAATTGGCGAGCAATGCCTTGTTGAGAGCAAAAACAATGGAAAGCTTGGAAGATAAATTCTCCACCATTGTTGGACCTGATCTTTTGAACTTGCTTTGATGTCTCGTTCTCGACAGGAGCTACAAGAAAATAAACCCAAACCTTACGAGAGAAATCATCAATGATAAGCATGAAGTAGGGTGCACCACCAAGAGTAGTGCTTTTCATGGGACCACAATGATCCATGTGCACTAACTCCAAGATAGATGTTGCATGGTGAGTGGCTTGATAAGAGAAAGGCTCTCGATGTTGCTTGGCATGAAGACAAGCCACACATGGGGTATGGGGAGTTTTGAAAATAGGAAGACCCGCAACTAGCTGTGAAGAGGAGAGCTTTTGAAGAGAATCGTAGTTGAAATGACCAAACCTAGCATGCCACAATGTGGGATTTTCTGGTCCTACCATGGCGTGAAAGCCTTGAAGAACATGAAGAAGATGAGATTTGGATTTTTCCAAGGGGCTGTCGGAACTTTTTAGGCGGTATAAATCCCCTTCTTGCGTGCCACTAGCTACAATTCGTTGGTTGTTGGTGTCAATGACTTCCAAAACTGAGCTATCAAAGTAGAGTCCATAACCTTGCTTAATGATTTGGTAGACCGAAGGTAAGTTGGCAGAGATGCGAGGCACATGTAGCACATCTTGAAGAACGACAGGTTTGTCATTTGAAGAAGTGTTAAGAAACACATTACCCACACACAAAGCCTCAATGCGTGAGGCATCTCCTCTGCACATTTGGGAGGAGCTAGGCTTTGCATCATGTAGAATGGATTTGTCATAAGTCATGTTTGGCACCACTGTCTACTAACCACTTATCAATGGTTGAGGTAGTTGGTCCAACCAAATGTGAAGAATGTGAAGAATGTTCCTCAATGCCAAGGAAAACGGTGTAGGTTGACTTTCGGTAGAAGATTTCTTAGCATTGTCCCTTTTCTTTTTTCAACAATTGGGCTGAATGTGACCTTTGTAGTTGGTCCAGCCAAATGTGAAGAATGTTCCTCAATGCCAAGGAGAACTGTTTCTTTGGCTGAGTGGGCTGAGTTTGATTTTGGTGTAGGTTGACTTTCGTTAGAAGATTTCTTAGCATTGTCCCTTTTCTTTTTCCGACAATTGGGCTGAATGTGACCTTTGTAGTTGGTCCAGCCAAATGTGAAGAATGTTCCTCAATGCCAAGGAAAACTGTTTCTTTGGCTGAGTGGGCTGAGTTTGATTTTGGTGTAGGTTGACTTTCGTTAGAAGATTTCTTAGCATTGTCCCTTTTCTTTTTCTGATAATTGGGCTGAATGTGACCTTTGTAGCCACAATAATGACAAGTGAGCTCCTTGTAGGCTGAGTTGTTTGGTGGTCTTGGATTGGGTTTGTTGTAGGAGTTGCCATTTTGTGTCCACTTGCCTTTACTTTTTGCATGGAGAAGCGTTTCATTAGAAGCTTGAGCACTTTAGGGTGGCTGCGAAGAGAACCTCCTCTATAGGGTTGGGAGGGAGGCTGCAATGAAAAGAAAAAATTCCTCTTAAGGGTGGGAGAAAAGAAGATAGGTCTGTGTGCTCTTTGGCAAAAAAAAACAGGCTGAGGTTATGGAGACCTCACTGCTCTGATACCATGTGAGAAAAGCTGTTAATAACAGCAACGGAACAGTTGTTAGAAAAAATAGACACACAGCCAAGCTGTGAGAAGGCTGCTAGACAGCAGTAGCAAAGATAGTTGCAAAGAGTAGAGCCTGCTTACAAGTAACATAAAAAATAAAAGTTCTTACAAAAGATCTTGGTATAGCCTATTTATACAAAATTAGGGAACATGGGTGAAATGGTTGTTTGGTAGTTAAGTGACTCTTGTACTACCAAACAGGTATAATAAATGAGGAATATAAGGGAATATCTTGGAAAAGTGAAAGAGAGAGAAGGCATTTAAAGCGTTGCAAATTCTAGATGGAGAAGGCATTTAAAGAGTTGCAGATTCTAGAGAGAAGAATCTTGGTAGAAAGAGAATATAGAAGAGAGATAATAAAGATGAAAGAGAGTGCAGTTCTGGAGTTGCCAACAGTTTTATCCATTATTATGGTGAATGAATTGTCTGTCATTATGGCGAAGTAAAATGAGAACCATCTATTATGGATTACAGTGAATGGGTCAATTTTTGTTCCTTTGCTAAATTGAAGATCACTATGATAAAGTATAGTATGCTGGATAACTAGTGGAGATTTGGAGTTTTCAAAGAGATAAAGATCTTTAGATGGCAAATGGACTCATTATATGATTCTTTCTTTCTTTCAACATGTTATGCAAGAATATGAAATCTTTCCAGAGGAGGATCCAAAAAGTACTTTGCCCTTGCATCTCAAGCTATCCCTCTAAATCGGTTATACTAAGAGCATTATAATGTGTTCATACAATATGTTGCGAGACATATCTAGATGTGAGTATCCAGGTGTTTTATATTTATTTTGAAAATATTCTTTCTTTTGCAGAGATGCACTCTTGTCAATCCAGGTGTATTTAATGAAAAATCATTACCATCATTGAAAAATATAAAACACTCAGAACCTCAAGGACTCCTCCATCCAAAAGATTTGAAATATGTGAATTTGGGTGACTTTCGTGATACAACACGTCTTCGGATTTTTTCAGGGACTGCAAATCCATCATTGGCCCAGGTATCATAAGTGATTGGTCATTGTTATACTCCACATCTAAAATTTGAAGTAAATCAAGTTCCTCAAAGTTATCAATGCTATTATTTAACTTGGAAATAGCTATACAATACTTTCTCTGTGAATATTATATTGATTAAGATGATTGTTTTCATGGACATTATGCATAGGGGCTGCAAAGTAAGTTCATTTCCATTATGAGCCATGAAAATTCTTAAAATAGGTTTGTGGTCCAAGTGGCGCGAGCTTTTTATCATTGAAAGAGAATTCTTTTCTATCTAATCCTTAGCTTGTGTTTCTTTCCATGCTAGCCTTCATTAGTGTAAGATATGCATTACTTAATTAGTCTACAACACTATAATTTGAGTAGGAATGCCAGAAAATGTCGCTGATCATGTGTTGAAAGATTGTTGGGACATTAGTAAGCCCACATGTCATGAGTGTGTATTCAAAATTTCCATAGAGGGTTTTGAAAGGTAGTCTTCCACTCAGCCAGGTTCAATATGAACCTGGTTGCAGATGCCATATAGGTTGATCTCGGAAAAGACTCTCCAAGTCTGGATACAGTTGAGAAGCTCATGGATCACAGTGGTAAGGAATACCAATCATTGGCAAACTCGATCGGGCCGTTGGGATGCAACAGAGTGCTTGGCAGTAAGTGCTAAAAAGAAAAAGAAAAAAAGTCTATGCGTATCAATCTACAATGCTAAGTGTAGAAGGAGATTTGCTGGTATATAGATTTTGTTTTGATCACATAGTTGAAACAAAGCTGTAGTGATCTGTATTTCTTTTTGGGAAACAAGATGGGTGGCTGGGGAAGGGCCTTAGAGTGGTGGATGAAGCCTTTTCCAAGATTTTTGCTAATGTATGTGCAGAGGACGATGGGCATGGGCTCTGAAAGCTTGTAGATTGGTCCAAATGGAGAGAAAGTGATTCGGGCCCCTCATTTAGACACATTGGAAAAATTGCTATATTTTGTTAGGAGTGAGGTTGACATAATGGGCTCCAAAGGGTGGGTGGGCATGTTGAGGATGATATATAACGAAAAGTGTCAAGCATCACAGAAAAACGGAGTCGCCACAAAAGCATAAATCCAGCTACGTTCCTTGGTCAAAACCAGAGTGGTGAGCGCATAAGCCTGAAGATGCTGCATGGAAACAGGAAGGAATTAAGGTAGGCGAGGGACATGAAGAAATAATACTTAAGACAAAAAACATGAATGAATCCAGGGACAGAAACAAGAGTGGGAATGTCTCGGAGAGTCCTATGTGAATAGAAGCATCAGCCTGAAGAGGAATGGTGGGCATAAGACTTCGAGGAAACAAGAGATTCTGTAGGAATGAAAATAAGGACCCAGAGATGGGAGTGGAAGCAGGATGAGGCACCCAACACTCTTGGCAGGGTGGATGGTCAAGCTCGCCAATCCACCATTAGATTGTGAAACTCAAGCCACTGCAAACCAATGATACTAGGATGAGTTTTAAGGGTGATCTCTTCCTAGTGCAAGCTGACATGGAGAGATAGAGAGACTGTCTCCTGTATAATTGTGTCGCAGGAGAGTGAGGCCATCAATAACCTCAACTAGGGCAAGGACAAATTTTTTCACGACCAATAACCTCAATAACCTCAGCAGGATGTAGCCCTGGAATTGAATCCGGTTTTGAGTAATTTGAGAACATTCACAGTTTTTGATCAGCTTCCTGTACCATATTTTCTTATATAATGTGCCTTAGTTTGACTGTTTATGGAGATCGCTACCTTTCTGGTCTTGTGCCTGTACCCTAGTGGTAAGCCATAATTTTATTTATCCTTGTACCAATAGTCAAATATCATGAATTGCACCAATTGCAGAATGTAAGGGTTGAACACATGACCTTTTGGTTTCTGTTAGACAGCCTTAGCAACTGAGCTACATCTATCAGGTCTAGACATTTCTTCCTCTCGACTTACTTTGCATTGCTGTCCTACAGACACCAAAAGGTCATGTGTTCAATCCTTACATTCTGCAATTGGTGCAATTCATGATGTTTGACAATTGGTAAGTTGGTCAATAAAATTATGGCTTACAGCTTGTGGCTGAGTGGTGGTATACAGTAAGCTCTATTTACCTATGTATAGCTGACCGTTCTTAGGGTCTCAGTAAGTTGGTGAGTACTTTCCTAGTGAGACTATGAAGCATACTATCTCTCCATTTCCTTGTTCTCACCATGTGCTTTATTTGGAGTTACACAGGGCTGAAATTTTAACAACTGTGATGATGATTGATTCTTGTCTCAAGTTAGATAACCTCTAAAAAAAGAGGGGAAGGAAATAATATTCGTTAAACCCCCCAAAATACCATACTGAACATGCAACTGGGGCTTTTGAAAACAAAATTCATTAAAAACTGACTTTGTAAGAAATTGTTAGAAAGAAATTCAAATAGTAAGAAGCATAAATTTTTTGATCAATATATTTTAATGTTTCTGTTTACAAAAGCTCTAGTGTACTTTAAATATGATACTTTGTGAGGTTTTCCCAGTGATGGTTATTTCCTTGCCCCTCTTCTTTTGTAGAGGTTATCGAAATTTAGAAAATAATCACTCATCATTTCATTTTTACTCATACTTACTAAAATTTCAGTGCTTATTATCTTTGAAAACAAGGTTACTGCCAAATAACCTCTAAAAAAAAAGCAAGGAATGCCTTCAACTTCTGAAAAGTGCCATTCCCAGCAGTAGTGCGAACATTTCACCCTTCCACTAAAACTGAGGACGACAGGAAGTTTCTTGGATCTGTTATGTTAAGGACAACTAGGCTTGGAAGGAGATGGGGTTCTTACTAATTCTTTTCCCAAGCGATTGATTAATTCTCAATTTCAATATGGTCACCAATTATGAATGAAGAAGAGATTAAGAGTAAGACATAAAAGAGAAAAAGAGGTTAAAACAATTCTCTCACTCATGCAAAGGAATTAAAACTTGACCTAAGGAAAATGTCTGGTATTCTTCATGAAATGAGGTTTTTATACAAGGCCATGGAGGTCTTTGGCATGTCCATGAAAAAAAATACAAAGGTGGGCTAGTTACTACTAGAAAGACATAGAAAATAACTAATGAGGAACATAAATTATATAATGGCGATGTTTAATTTAGCATTTAGCATGGTCACTAATCAAATAGCTATGTAATGAACATTTACATGCTTGTAAAGTGTGACAAAGTTGATAGATGGAAAAATTCCATGAAATAAGATGGTTTTCTAAGTGTAGTGAGAGTGAAGGGGAATACTCATGAGGACTTGTGGGTTGTCGTTTTGCTACATCTGATTCTGGAAATTTACAGGAGATTGCTTGCTACATGGGCCTTGATCTCAGCAAGATCAACATCAAAAGGTTTGCAGATGGAGAAATCTATGTTCAACTTCAAGAGAGTGTCCGAGGTTGTGATGTTTTTCTGGTGCAGCCAACATGTCCACCTGCAAATGAGAATTTGATGGAGCTTTTGATAATGATTGATGCATGCCGACGTGCCTCTGCAAAAACAGTTACAGCAGTTATTCCATATTTTGGTTATGCAAGAGCGGATCGTAAGGTATAATAGATTTCAAATTGTGCTACAATTATATAGAAAAGTCGAAACAAGAAAAGCCATTGCAAAAAACCATTTATGGTTTTTGGGAGTTATCCTTGATAAATTATTTTTCATATCCATGTTGTATAGTTTGACCCATGACTATGATTTGCACTTGTTTTGCTATTCCTTATATGCATGGTTTGCAGTTTGGCGCGCTGTTTTTTATACTAGCTGACCCTGATTAACCCACAAAGAAACCAAAAGTACTATGAATACCTCAAGATGGGAAACTCAATATCTATCTATATCTATATCTATATATATGTAATATATCTATATATATATATATATATACACCCAATTTCAACTTAGATGAAAATCCATCAACATTTGTTCCATGTGAGATTTGAACATTGACACCCGTTGAATATGATACAGAAAGCCAATTACACCTTAGGTGAACTTCTGACAGCATGTGTTTCAAGAAAGATTCAAACCATTGAAGTCAATGTAGATACTTTTCTACCCTATGAAATACTTTGTTCCTTGATCTCAATTGAGCAGATCCCTCCCATTTCCCGTCTCTTCGTTTGGCTCTGCCTACTGAGGATTCCATTGGTCAAATGCCTCTCCAGCATTGCTTTATGCTACCCCTTGTGTTTCACTGGGCAACGGCATCATTTTTATGATGGTTATGATGATGGATCGAACAAAATGATGGCGATGATGGTTTATGATAGGAATGATGGGAGTGGAATAATGAGCAGCTATAGTGAACTCTCTCTACTTTCTTGCTCGTGGCCCTCATGTTCTCCCCTGCATTTTTTTTCGCCCTGCTATTATATTCCTTCTTCAAATGATTGGATTTAGAAACCACCTCTCCTTTCATTAGTTGACTCTCCCTCCAATTAACTGCTTTCCTCTTATTCTAATGTTTTCAACATTTCAATTCCGCATTTTCAAGTTTGACACTTGCATTTCCACTCACAGATGTGTGCATGTACAGACACACATACAAAATATATTTGCACACAATGCACAAGTTAAAAGGAACATACACATACACAACATTAGCATTAAAGTGTGCACACACTTATTCACATGTGCACATACATTCAACGCACATGAATATAAATCTCAACCACAATATGACCACCGCAGAAAATCATCCATTAGTTGGTAACTCAAAATCTTGTGTTTAATTGTACAGCTAATGTGAACACAAATTAACACAAACCTCCCCCGGACAGATTTCAAATCTCATTAGGCTTGAGTTTTTCAATATCAATACTATTATTGCATGGCATCAATTATGGAACTTTTTTTTCAAATGTCTAATGACATAGACATACTTCTCAGACACATGGTCGTGAATCAATCGCTGCGAAGCTTGTTGCAAATTTGATTACTGAAGCTGGGGCAAATCGTGTCCTTGCATGTGATCTTCATTCTGGGCAATCTATGGGTTATTTTGATATACCGGTAGATCATGTTTATGGTCAGGTATGAACTCTTGCTATCTTATTTTGAATATATATATATATATATATGTGTGTGTGTGTGTGTGTGTGCGTTTATGTGTATATGTATGTGTATTGGCTGATTCATTTTGTTGATTCATTGGTTTTCAAATTAGCCTGTCATATTGGATTATTTAGCGAGCAAGATGATATCATCGCAAGATTTAGTGGTTGTCTCTCCTGATGTTGGCGGTGTTGCACGAGCTCGAACTTTTGCAAAGAAACTATCAGATGCACCTCTGGCCATTGTCGATAAACGTCGACAAGGGCATAATGTGGCAGAGGTATATTATTTTATTTAAAAGTCTGTATGTTACTCAGAGAAATTTAAAATTGATTCAAAATAGGCCTTATAATGTTTATACCAAGATTGATAAATATTAGAGGGCCCATTTTGAATCAATTTTTAATTTCTCCGAGAAACACGTTAGGAGTAGTACAATCTGTGTTTGAAACATGACCATATGTTTAGTTCAAAATTTTTATTTTTTTGAATGATTGTTTTTAGCTTTTTTCCCTGTTTTTGACTTAATCCATTTTCCTACTGGATAAGATGTTGATGCTGGCTGTAAATTCTTAGGTAATGAATCTTATAGGAGATGTAAAAGGGAAGGTTGCAGTTATGGTCGATGACATGATAGACACAGCTGGTAAGCATACTCTTGAATTCTTTATAGGTATTTTGTTTTAATGTTTATATATAACTAAAGTACATGGAATGTTATCTAATTGATATCATGACACAGGGACAATAACTAACGGAGCTGCGCTTCTTCATCAAGAAGGTGCACGTGAGGTGTATGCCTGCAGTACTCATGCAATCTTCAGGTTGGTTATTGCTAATGTTAAAACACGCAAGTGAAGAAGCTAGGAACTGTCTACATCAAGAGGAAGTATTCTTTATTTGGAAAAAATTCAAAATGATTTCTTTTTTGTAGTTATTTTTCTCCTAAATATAGTGGTTCATCTTGATGATGCAAAATAGCCTAGCTTCTATTGTGTTTTATGCCATTGAGATTGTGTTATCTACACCATATTTACCAAGAGACTGTTTTGTACATTTAACATCCTAGTATTATAATCTGGAGTATACCCCCCTCCAAATATTATCCTTCATAGTACGAAAGTCACTATTTGAGGCTTTTTGGCAACATTTAGAAACTCTGGGGGATATATCTGAAATACACTGAAACATTTACAAACTCTTTCTTAAAAACTATTACTATTAGGCCATACCCCCTATGGGATTTTAAACATTACTCTAGGGTATATCTCTAAGTTTCTAAAGAAAACCTCCCTTAATACAAAAGTTACGTCTTGAAGGGGATGATGTTTTGGCAACTTTCGGGAACTTATGGATAAAGCTGGTGTTTTCTGAAAAAGAGTTTAATGTAATTTTCTCTATATATTATTACAGTTAGAATAAAAAAGAATGTTAAACTCTGCAGCCCTCCTGCGATTGAACGACTATCTGGCGGCCTTTTTCAAGAAGTTATCATCACAAACACAATCCCGGTGAAAGAGGAAAACTATTTTCCACAACTAACAGTATTGTCTGTAGCAAACCTCCTTGGTGAGACAATTTGGCGTGTTTACGATGACAGCTCAGTGAGCAGCATTTTTCAATAGAGAGCAATATCTAGCATATAAAGAAACAGTCACTAATTTTGCATCACTACCACAGGAAAACATAACAATTTTTGCATTCACTTCCAATTCATGAGAGGAATTCAAAGGAGTGTTATGAGCCCTATTCTATCAGTAGAGCATGGATAGCATGTCGTGTGTGGATTTGGTGTGCTCTTTATAATGTTTTATAATTGGGAACGTATGCATCATTGCAAAAGGTTATACATACTGATCAAATTTATTCTTGGAAACATGACCTTGAGAGTCCGGGATGCATCTTTTGGTTCAGCAAGATGTTGAAATAAAGTTGTTTTTGTTGGAGCATTTGCTCCTTTACTTTCGTTATCAGACATATCCTTAGCCCAGCACTTAGTCTATTTTATGATGAAATTAACCAAGTGGTATCATTCGGCCTTTGGAGAAGCCCTAATTTGCTATAATTATTCAAACCAGTACTCCACTCAATTGTGAAGTATAATAGGAAATGTGATATAGGATGCGCTTGTTGATTGAATAGAGATGCAAATCAGCCAAGTAGAAGCTGTAAGAAGATTGTTTATTTATTTTTTACTTCATGTAAAGATTCCATGTACAATGCGTGGAGTAAATAAAATATACATGTGTAACTTGCCTAAAAAGGAAATTTTATTTTGTACACTTGGTTATGAAGTTTTGATATATATTATGTCAATTATTTTGACTTTTTGGTTGTCTATGGTTAATCTTTCCATCATTCGGATATGTTTTTTTAAATAATGTAACTTCAAATTTGCTTTAAAATATGGACAAATTCACTACCATGTACTGTTCATATATCCTTGGAGGTCTTATATATACTGGTGGTGTTGATGTTACTAGGTTGTATTTCACTATGGTCTAAATTGGCAGGGTTGCTATTTGTTGCTTCTAAGCGAGCCTTGGTTATGCTCGGCAAGTGTTAATATCCACACCAAGCATATTTCTTGGAGCTTCCTTCATATGGAATCATGGCTCTTCGAGAAGTGACCACACAAGCTTTGATGTATGTAGCACTATTGAGGCCCTCTACAAAACAATTTATTTTTTTGGATGATGGAAGGCTTTACCACATGATAAACGTGCATATAGGATGTTTGAGTCATTCAAAAGGATGTTGCTTGTGCATAGTACCTTATTCAACATGGATCACCCATAAAATTGTAATGACAATACTTGAGAAGCTTAGTTGTTGGATTTGCCCATATCAAAAACATTGGCAACGTTAAGTTGTATCAATTGGGGAGCAAAAGGGCAGGCAGTTCCATCAATTGATGGTGGCTAAATCTGAATGTAAATTTCCCATTGGTAATAGTGCCCCTATTTGTGGTTGTTTCTTGCCCCCCACTTTAGGTACCCAATTTATTGAGAATGGAACAAGAAGGGAAAGCGTATATCTATCGTCTAAATCCTCATGTTTGAAATATGTAAAATACAAAACAGGCTTGTCTCAATCTTGAAGAGAAACATGAATTTTTGTGGAGATAGGATAAGGAAAACATGAATTCATGTTAGATGGCATGTTGATCTTTTCTTCCTTGATTTAAGTGGATGCACTTGTGAATACACTCTATATGGACAAGATAACACAATTGTATTTGGTGGTTGTGTGCATCAGAACATACGGTTAATTTTTCTCGTTCAATTTTCATAAGAAAGGATTTATAATAGCGTATTTAGTTAGTTAAGTGTCTACACGTGCACTATTTTGCGTGCATGTGCATGTGTTCATGGATATGCTTGATTTTGTGAGTATATGTGCAAATGACCTGTGGTTTGAGGAATTGTTTTTTATGTGTTATGTGCAGCCTTTTGTTGACATGGGCTCATATGAACTCACTCGTGCGAATGTGTGTGCAAAGTAGTTGTGTATGTGAAGTAGTGTATAAATTTGTGAATGTTGATATATTTGTGTT
The DNA here is from genome assembly GCF_043228905.1 of Azolla caroliniana. Lineage (NCBI taxonomy): Eukaryota > Viridiplantae > Streptophyta > Polypodiopsida > Salviniales > Salviniaceae > Azolla > Azolla caroliniana. The sequence goes on along the minus strand of NW_028230483.1, from coordinate 19,023 downwards.
AGTTTATATGTGCTCTCAAGAGCATAGTCTTGTGAATGTGTTTGTGTTATACATATATGTAATGTGTATGTGCCTACATGTATATATGTGCCCACATGTATGTGAGTGTAGTTGTGTTTGTGTATGTGCTTGTGCTTGTGCATGTATATTTGTAGATTTGTGTTTGTATGTATGTGTTAGTTTAATTTTAAGGGGGAGGGGAGATGTAGAAATTTGGAAGGTATATGTATCTTATTGAAAAGGAGGTGTTTTGGGAACATAAGTTCCCTTGCTTTGTGGTAGTTAGGGTATAGCTCTCGAGGGGTGGGTGTGAATAGGAAAAAAGGGGAAATGAGAATGTTGAGTGGGTGTGAAGCCCGGGCTTGGAAACACAAAGTTGTAGCCTTGGCATGGTATGTAGGCAATTGACGCCAAGCAACAACACAAGAGTTGTTGCACTTTGTCAGTTGCTCCTTCTTTCTTTGTTGTAGTTTGAAGAATAATCATTTGTTGCTCATAAGCCTTCTTTTTCGCCCAAATCCAAATAATCCATAGGTGAAGCCAATTTGGGATTGCCCTAGATACGAAAAGGGGCACAAGTATGTTTTAGGGGTCCCTAGGTCTGATTTAGGGTCTAGGAGCTGACAAATTTGATTGAAGTTTCACTTCCAATGCTCATATTCTGAGTTCAAACTTTCAATACTTGTAGGAGTGGATCAATGATACAATGTTGATACTCAAACATGCATATGTAAATATCACTTTTTGATGACCGTGTCCATTCACATACACATGTATCACTATAGAACTTGTGATTCATTGCCGCCTAATATTCGGTTTGTTGATAAGCCTTGGGTGCTTGATTCCCAAATTTCTTGAACATAGCAATGAGCTTTGTCGCACATTATATAGCTTTCAAGACCTCCTTCGTCAAATAAAAATAATGTTTTCTTCTTTTTAGTATGCACCATTGCCTTTTCTTTTGGCATGCCCTTATTATTATTCTTGCATGTACATTGATGCTAGCAAAAGTTTCACTAATATGATTGTATATTTCTCACCCTTCATTGTTGCGGCTTACAAATTATAGCTCATCTTTTTCCTCCATCCTCTTTTGTGAGCTTTATGACACTTTTTTCCAATTTAAAGTCTTAGCATTTGAACTATTTTATGATGTTTACTTAATCTTTATAGCCTCTTTTTCTCCCATATACATATCTGCATAATCTTAACCTATTATGAAACTTGACGTTTAGGAGATTTTCCCCTTTCACACCTGCCATATCATGACATCAATCCTAGAACCACCACAAGCGAAGACTTGGGTTGCTACCCTTTTGAGATGACGAGACTAGTTTCATACACCTCATAAAGGTAAATATTAAACAATGTTACCACTCCAATAATATTGTGATCAAGAGTGAAATTTTGTTAGTAGAACTAATTGGGTAATGCTAAGATGGGCAAATGCAATGGTAAATCTCCACAACCCCAATGGTTTGACAACATCTTGAGGGTTTAGCTTTTAGGGTCTAGGGGTATCATATGAACACCCTTCACCATATACGATGTTGAGTACCATATTACTTTTGTAGTAACCATATCGGCCAACTAGGTAGCATATGATTGCATGTTAAGACAATCTTTCCTTTGCATAAGTTAGCTTGTATTATACTTAAGAAACAATGTTCTCCATATGAGAATAAATAACAACTTATCGAGTGCAAATGCACATTTAGAACTTACACGAATAAAAAGCTAGCATTTCTCATGGATGACCATAATATTTGAGGGGGGGTTACTAGCATGTGAAGCAGACAAAGATGAAGATTATATCATAGACAAACGAATATGGTTTCGACCTCATGATACCCATTTTCTGAATCAAGGTATGATTCTATCTTGAAGTTGGTGATATGCTCGCTATTGCCAAATATGGAATGCGCCATATTGGAACCTAGTGTATGATAAGAATTTAGTAATCCTTGATTGGTTCATGATAGATTCATCTCATGCACTTTTAAACACCAATACCTTGTGATCAACATTGGAGAGCACACAAAGCCTAATAAAAGACACCTCATAAATAGTATAAAAGAAATGGTCATGGTAACAAAGCCTCATAAAAGACACCTTCAATAAATGGGGAGATATCATAATGCAATGAATAAAACACAAGCCCAAGAGACAAACTTCAAAGGAAATTAACAACTCACTTGGAAACTTACCCCAATGCTGTCACTAAAATATAGAAAGTGCAAGAATATGTGAGCCTTGTCCAAGAGGAGCAACACCAACGAGTTTCTAATGAAGTACGAAACTTAGGGTATGACCAATAAGAACAAAGGATTAAATACCATAACCAAACAATGTTAGTAGTTCAACACAAGGCGAAGACAAGGTTAATTACTCATTATGGAAGTTTAAGATGGTTGGACCTATGAATTTGGAATATGAAGACCTAGATCATATCTTAGCCAAACAAGTTTTATGGTTGAAAAGCTTTTGAGGCTACATCCTAAACCCTTGACATGATGTGTTGAAGACAGTTAGACTCAAGCTTTGTGCTAGATATGGGGAAGCTATTGCCCCTATACTACAAGGCAACAAAGTTCTTGAAAAGACTCCTGAAAACATCAACCAATAGATGCCTAGTAGTGTTGTCATTCAAGGCCAACAACACTAATTTTACCCTTCTTTTGACATTAAATGGAGTTAGCATCCATTAATAACTAACACAAGTGCGGGAGTTAGTATTGTAACCATTTTGGGGTAGTCCCAAAATGGTAAACACAATTGTAAATTTGTGATTGGAAAATGGTTCCAACCAAAAGTAAAAAGGAGTGATCATTAACCACAACTTTGAGATATGTGGGGTAGATAACTACCTCACCATTGAGATTACGTGGTCACCACCCATGCTTCCTTCTTTCTACACACTCCCAAATGTGTGGCACACTAGAACTTCCAAAAGGATCATTGGCTCCCTCCAACTCAAAATGCACCCCCCAAGAGCAACACACTATCCATACAACCACACATAAAATGGCAATCATAGACCCCTTAAAGAGCAACACAACATGTTTAGAAGAGAAGCACCACCACCCATTCCACATAGGCATGCTTGACTAAGGAGCATGCACCTCTATTGAAGCATGTGGTCAAAAGATCCTATACTCGAAAATGAGCATCCAATCAAGAGAATCCTCGTCTTGACAGAGGTGGGCCCAATGGTGCTAATTGTGCTCTCCTTATCAAGTGTGGAAGCATAACAATGGTTTAAAGATTGAAAGGATGGACTAGTTCTCAAATGGGATGGATGGTCACGTTCATTTAGGAATCCTAGATCGTAAGGTAGGGGATGCAATGGCCATCGGGGCAATGGACAATGTTGTGATGTGAGGTGTGTATGTGTGTGTGTGTGCGCACACACGCACGCACGCATGCGAAGATAGATTTCCATTGTTGAAATGAATTTATCATGACTAAATGACATCCTTTATGGTTTTCCAATAGAGTTTATCAACTCCAATTTCTGAACATAAACTAAGAAATCCAATATCACATGGAAATACTTCGACTTGCTATGTAGCAAATTTATGAGCTATGGAGATCCCTTCTATCAAAGTTGATTTGAGCAACATATATATATATATATATATATTAGATAAGCCCCACTGAACACATCTTTCTCTTTATTGTGGCCGAGTGCCCCAACAAACAAGGAAGCAAATCCTCAACAATGAGTAATAAAGCGGTCAAGCCCCAAGATGAAAGCAGGTCAAGTTTGGTAGGCAGATGATTGATGCCAACTTGGGCTCAGTAAGCAAGCAAGAATACACTACGATAGGTGCATTAGTCCTGAATGAAGTTATATATGCTCTTTGTTAGATCATCCTTCATTCACCTTTTGTTTTTAGCATGTGTTGCCCACCAAAACAAATTTTGAAGTAGATGCCCTTTTGCTTTTTCTTTGCTTCAATATGATATTATATTTGCAACACTCATGTGACACAATTGATGACAAAGGAAGGCAAAAAGCACATATTGAGTTGAAAATGTTGGATTTTCTTGAATTATACATAAAACGATAATTTTTTTAGTACTTCGTTTGATATATGTGTTAGTGATAATGATAATGTCAACATGTTTTTTACCATGTATCCATATTTCTTCATTCAATTGTAAGAATTGTTGATCATAAATTATTATGTTTTGGTCTCATCATCAACAAGAGATAGTATGTCAAATACGGTTTTGGACAATTGTCCTATCAAATGTAATTCTACTATGCACCAATATGGCAAAGATGATAATATGCCTCGTTATACTATTTCCAAAACCTTTCTATATAATGTTTACTAACATCTTGTTTTATAATTCCCACAACATTGGCAATAATATTTAGAAACATCGTGTTCGTAATTCTGATACTTGGTGTAACAGATTCATGTTACAATGAAAATCATTTTGAATCGTAAATCCGTGGTAAAACTTGATAAAATAATCATGACAAAGGTAGTTGTTAGTCATGCAAGTTCAACTTTGATGAAAAATCGAATCTTATTTACTAATGAAGTTGCTCACCTCTTTGTTTTCTGGTTATATAAATGATATTATACCTTCTTGATTTTCACTTTCTCCATATGGAATGTACTACGAAGATGCACTTTATCACCATTTCACTTAGTTTTCTTAAAGCATATTTACGACTTAAAATTTTTATTGGATTCAACATTGAACTTGGATCCATAAGCAACCAAGTTTTTTGTCGTGGTTGAAAAGGGCATTAAAAGAAGAAATTCTGACATCCAAACTATTTTGGCACATGTTGTCATGCCTCCACTTGGTATGCGGCTCATGTGATGTCGTGATATTTTCTACCTTGAATAATGGATGGAAATGGGCATGGATATAAGACATTAAAATACTGAAAGGAACTGTCTTTATGAGTTTATCTTGTTTTTTGTCATAAATCTATCATGTGATCATCAACTTGGCTGATATATGTGATCAACTAGGGGGTCATGGGAAGCAATGCATATATGTTTTGAGAAACCTTGTTTGATTACTAGAAAATTCGAAATGTGGAATATCTTGTAGCAAGTATAGGCTAGTGGGGAAGGAAAGCATATAAATATAGATTATTCTAGAATTGTTACCGCCTTTTACAAAGCAAATCCCCACATTAAATCTCAAGAATGGAAGCCAAACCATAGGTTTAATAAGAGCTAATAGTTAACAAAGCAATTAGTTTAGGGTTTGGCAAGCCTAATATACCTCAAATTACCCCACACTATTAAAATAGAGTTTACATTTGAAAAGGTGATTCACTCCCCCTACACATGCATACCTAGAAGAAGGGAATTGTCTCATTGCCAATGACGTAGGGTGCCTAAGAATGAGTAACAACTCTATATAGAAGGGGGTAAATGTTAGTGAATGTATATTTAACTAAATGTATATTTACATTCGCAAAAATGTTTCCCCCGTAAGAATCCTTTATTACATAATTGGGATCCATCACACGTGTACACACTTATCATTGATAGGAATTGGCAATAGTTCGGTTTCAGCTTAACTGGTTTGGCCTTGTCCAAACTAAACCAGTCAAGCCTTAACCAGTTTGGAAGTTTTCAAACTTGAAGCAAACTAGTTCCTAAACCAATTTTGACTTAATGTGTATGGTCAAACTGGTTGAGCCTTAACCGATGTGGATATGTCTGGTTTGGCTCGGCTTGAGCTTTGCCAAACCGAGCTCAAACCGGTTTATGAAGCTCAAGCTCGGTCCAACTTGCCAAACCGTTTAAAAATGGTTTAACGGCTTGATTTAGGCTTGAACCGAGCCGTTGCCAACTCCTACAAAGTTATCAACTACCTCAATAAGTATATCTACTGCACTCTCATGCGACATGATCCTACTACACACTTACCCATGTCAACAACGATGCATTTGGATTTGTGTCAAGGGTATACAAACAAGTGTTGTGTAGCTCCTTAATTAGGGAGGTGAGATGTTTTGTCACGACATAGTGACATAAAATACATAATTGGTGAGGACTGAACTTGCAATCTCACTCAACAAGATATCATGCTCAACCATTATGAGCATTTATTTATATATAATGTACTTCATCTAGAAATACTCTCCAAAATATTCTAATGCATGTACTTTAGCTCACAGTATAAATACTTGTAACCTCCTTGGTCCCTTTCAAGGGATTCAACATCATGCATTGACACATCAATCTAGTATTCTTGTTTCATTCCATCTTGTCTCCTTCTTCATCTCTGTCTTTACGCTCATGTCATTCCTAGCTTCTTAAGTTCCACACTCGTACCCCAATCATCTGTGCTCTGTCCGAGTTCGTAGTTGGTGTGTCCGTGACATGTTTTCCATGTTGGTGAGCTTTGACCCATAGTAGCAAGTTTTTAAAATGTTGCTATTTGGTCCTAAAACCAATGTATGGCCCATTCTTGACCATCCCTTGTACGTTCCACATATAACCATGAATTCTCCCAATCATACCATTTTCATGAAAGATCCATTTTTACTCATACAAAATCAATCAATCATGAAGAGAGATGCAATCAATGAACTCTTTGTGTCCAAGATTTTGTTTAAAATTATTAGGAGGAAAATTAGTGTGATCCCATTCCTTAATTTTGGTGTTCTTTTGCCAATGAGCTCATATGAGTTATATTATTACAAAAACTTCTTTTTCCAACATTACCTTGACGTGCATTTCATACCTTCTCCATAACACAATGTCAATTTAATTTCATGAGCATCAAAAAGTGACACCGGAGATGTTATATCCGAATCAAGGGATGCCAAACACTAGGATGCCTGCAAGTAAGAATAACCTTTCAAAAATACCCCTTATATTTGCAACAATCTTAGCATCTTGCAACACTTCGGTAATGGTATTGAGTAAATGAAATTGAGATGCTCTAAGCTCTTGTAGAGTATATCAGAGTGCAAATAGACTATATAGAGAGTGTTTGCGTATTAGGACATCATAGGATAGGATATGAAAAGATAAGAGTAAGGATTGAATATGAATGGACATGTCTTCTCTAGAATCTCAAAATTTGAAATCTTCTTTAAGAATGAGGAAACCATTGTATTTGTAATGTTATGCCCCTCAAAATGTATATAACGATACACATTTTGTTTTTTTGCAACCACAATAAGCTACCAAAAAACTTGTAGAAGGACCTAATGCATGTCCTTGGGATGTAGAAAGCATAGATAATCAATTGCAAGAGGAGAGAGTATAAGACACAAGACTTGAGAGGAGTCAAGTGGAGGAGTCACGGTTAAGACAACATTGGGAGGATATGAGTCCCAAGGGAGACATAACAAGATGAGAACTATTAACCATCTCCAAAATTATCAACACTAAATTGGTTAACCATGTAGAACATTACTTCAATCAATTATTTGAATCTAGTTAAGAAATCAATAAAAAATTTGGACATGATCAAGAAAAAATTACAAATAAAGTGATGAAGAGCGAAGTTTGGGGAATAAATGAATTCGATAAGGTGCGGATGAAAGGAAACACAAATCGAAGTGATGTAAGAGGTATGCACATGATGCCCCAAATTGATAGGATGAGCCAAGAAAATTTGTCAGCATGTGCTCAAAGTGTTTACAAATCATACTAATTTTTTTTAATTTTTTTTAAAGTCAAGATTCACCGTGGTATTAATGAAAAGATGCCCAAATGCTACAAAGAATCCATACAATAAATTGCAATCCTCCAACCCACATGAATCAACATGTCTAGTAGCGGAAACCCTCATGCATGGTCCTTTCAAGACAGGGAGCAGAAACAACCATCTTGGTGGAGCATATCTCCATTTTATTCTATCCCCAAAACAGGTGAAGACCTCTTCCTTGTTCCAAATTTCTCGAAATTGTTGTTGCTTGCGAAACACATCATGTTCACCATGTATTGCCCCATATTGACCTCTTAGAGTATGCAGGAGCATCAACCATATCTCCTTGACTAGCTCAACCGCATTCGGTTTGACATTCTGAAATACACACTTACATCTTGCCTTCTATAATTATCCAAACTACTAAAGAAGATATCGTAGGCCACATACTCAAAAAATTTAAGAATTGAAATCTACTAGAAGAGCCTACACAAGCAATGAGCTAAAGAGGGGTAGTATACAATAGGAAATTTTGCATACTAGATAAGTTACTCTACAATAGAGTTGCATATGGTATTTGATATAGAGGAGTTTTTCAACAGGAGAAACAAAAGGTTCTCAATGAGGCATACAAAGGTGTAACATGTAGACACAACAATGAAGTGCCCTTAGACAATATGGAAAAGTTGCACACTATAAAAAAGAATGTACATTTCCATAGCAAGAGATGCAACAAGTCAATCAACAAAAGATCATGGATGGCACATGTACTAATTTTGCCACCATCAATTTTAGAAATGGCACTTGGATTTCATGAGGGCATTTAATTGGCCAATAGCATGCACTTGAATTTGATAAGTACTTGTAGCAACTAATCATTGTATGGAGAGTGTGATAGATGTATCAAACAATGCAAAACCATCAATAGCAATGTTCTTATGCCATTGATTTGAATGTTTGTTGGAGTAACCTAGGAGGGCACTTTCCAAACCATGAAATCAAGGAGTTGATGAAGCATTACATGGTCATCCATAAGAAAAGCACCATGTATTAATAACTCACGAGCAAATGAATTCAGAGGATTCATTACTAAGACTATGTTGAACATCCTTCAGAAGATAGTGATGGAGAATGGGATTATTGTCTTTAGCAAGACTTTGTAGAACTTCCACATAATACTTTCTATAGAAAATAATTGGCAAAGTCCATTAACAAGAGACTTGTGTTAAACATCTTGAGATAATCAAGGAGAATGGGATTAGCAGCCTTAGCAAGACCTTGTACAACATCTACATATTACCTATAACAAGATGTACATTAGGCCCTAAGAAGAGTTGCCTCAAGTTGAATTAGGCACATGTTCTAGTCAAGGTTGTGTCTTATTGGCTTTGGATTTACATTGTGATGACTAATTTGTTAATACTAATACAACACCTTCCCAATTTCAACTCGCTCTAATTAACCATTATTGTAATTGCGATTTGTTCATTGGTTGATTTTATACCCCCCCTTTCCACAAGCTTCCCATAGAAGTCTTCTTTAAAAAAATCGTCAAACCACTCCAAAAGGTCTTTCAAAGGCTCTTTTGGCTTCATTACGTTTACCCCCAACAAACTCTAGGCTTTCTTGATGAATGACCATGGATTATACAACGGAAGTTGCTTGCTTACTTGCTTGTGGAGGAGAACCAATGTGGTGGCCAAAAATCATCACTGGAACATTTTGACAATTGAAAAGGTTTGCTGGTGACAACACCTTGATGTACCAAAAGTGAGAATTGCTAACATGAGTTATGAGAAATAATGGTGCTTACTATGTTTTCATGAGGGGTTGGTCAAGTCCTTTGAACTCACTTGAAGGTATGTGGACTAGTTTTCTTGGTAGGTCGTACATCAAATTAAATAGAGCACCGCAAAACGTTTTATAAAACTGCATATATGTTGATGTCTTTCAACAATTGAAATGCAACCCAAAAAGGTCGCATAAGACATGATGTCACATGCAAATTTGTAACATCAACCCCATACATGTGAAAGTATTTTTCATGATGGTAAATCGTATATGAGGTGGGCTAATTGCATTGTGCCCTCTAACATAAGAACTTTTTTTGTAAATCATTAACATCAATCAAACAGAATCTTTACCAGAATGATGTTTCCCACTTGATCAAAACATCAAATGTGTCTTTATTTGTAGATGTTTAACCATACAATCTAAACATGCAAATTGGCTATGCTTATGAGTCATGACTATATATATATATATATATATATGTTCATGTTTGCATATGCATGTACATTGAGTAAGTTCTCAATCATAATCCCAATCATGGCAATATCACCTCTACTTCTCTTTTGGATCTTCCATGACAATGGAGCTTGCTAAATTCTTCATCTTCAAAAAAGTTTGCAAAAACCATGAAATCCCCCTATGCCTACTAAGTGATCTAAAACCAACCTAAGAAAATACAATTTGTCCTATGTAAATGAGTTACAGGCATGACACACTTAATGTGTCTCCCAAAAGAGTTGTGTTTCCAAGTCAAAATAAAACTCTACCATTAATGTGTAATGTTGTTCTCGTGAATTTGTAGGGAAATCATACAATTATAGTAACAAGTTGGCATCATGTGTTGAGTGGATAAAACTGAGCCTTGCCACTCCTCTATAAGCATTGCTCCTACTAAACCAAGCCTAAAATAGAAAAAAACAATCGAAGTCTAGAGATTATTGTTGTGCATAGAAGCACACTTTGTATATGAATGGAATAAGCTTTATTATGGTCTCCCTTTTCTTTCTCCTCTTCATATGCATGTGTTAAATTTCAAGGGAGTCGTGTGTTAAACACCACGTTATGTCATGTGGATCAGTACTTGTCCCAACTAAATTAAAGTCAATGAAATAAACATTGTCCATGGATCTAGTTGTCCATTGACCATTTCTTCTTCTGTACCTTAATAGTTCTTTAATTGGGCAATCAAAGTACAAAAAGGCAAACTAAAGAAAACTTTTAAGTATTAACTTTCTCCCAAGTTTGTAGAAGACGATCATGGTGGTGTTTGGGACTCGAATCCCGTTAAACATTATTAAGGGTGAAATTAAGTTTGTGACACCACAAATCAAACGGTATGGGTTTAATAACTCTTTTAAATGCTCATTTTACTCTCTTTGAAAAATAATACTTAGGGAAGTGGGTTTTGTTATATTGGCTTTTAAGTTACAAGAAACAATGCAAATTATTGGTGTGGAAAAATAGCCAAAATGCAGATGCTTTGACTACCACGTAGAATTCGTGTGACTACAATGTCACTAAAAATATAGCACTAACACATTAACCGACTTTGAAATGTTTTCTTATAATTAGCCACAATTAGACAATCATTGTCATGTATACAACTTCCTTCCATATATATTTTCATTTGGGTGTGCTAAATGACATGAGCATATTCAAGCACCGATGAATACGAAAATAGAGAAACATTAAGGAACGATGCACAACAAAACAAAACATCAAATAGTGAAACTATAAGAACGTTGTTGGGTGGAGATTCATTCAGATAGATGGAATAGAAGTCATTGATGACATCTGTGTGATTTTGAAGATTAAAACTCCTTAGTGAAATGTACAAGCAATTGTAAGAATTCAAACTCCTCAGTAAAGTCTCAACGATCTAAAAGACAATATATTATTGTGGATGAGATAGCCCCCACCACCATCACCACCACCACCACCACAAAGACAAAACATCATTGAAATAAATTTCCTTTTAAAATGAAGCCAACTAAGGACATAAATTCTAGGATATGTGTCGGTAAAACGAATCAATTATGCAATATTAAACAAATGGGAGCCTTCTTTATTTCTTTTAATAGTGCAAATTTTGTAGTCTAAATATTCCTTTAACAACCCCATATAAACTTATCCCTGTATTGTGTATTTTAATGCTTCATGAATCCCTTTTGTCACTTTGAGTGGGTCATACAAACTCTCGCACAATTTTACTATCCACAGTTGGGCTATACATTGTTGTAAGTTGTAACATTTTTCAATTTTGTTGACAACTCGACGTTTATTTTAATTTTTTTTAAATGGGGGGATGGTTATCAATAGTTTATACACAAGATGCAAATGATTGACTTGTTGACTTATCACACGAGCGAATGGTATGTCTTTCAATCTCCTAATCAATAATCGTTTTCATTCAGCATTTCCATGTACTATTTTCCTTGGACGCATTATCAATTGTGGAAGTACTTGGTGTTTACGATTGCCTATCGTCTAAGTTTTTGTATTTTCGCTTCTTCAAACAAAAGAAAAAGAGAACAAACATTGTGGAAATCGCCCTTTTTAAGTGTCTACACATTTCGCAAATCATCGTCCACGGCTTCTCAATTATAGAGATGTTCTTTTTGCTTTTTTCTTTTTAGTCCATACATCTATGATTTTATTTCATTCTTTGTTGTTTTATTTACAATAACATTGGGTTGCACCACATTGGTGAATTGCTTTTGTTTTTGTTTACTCTTTCGAGATTGCAAAGTTATTTCCTTGCACCATAGTATTTTACACACATTGATTGAAAACAGTATATTCTTCTTGTATCTTCTCTCTTCTCATAAATAAATGAGCACTAACAACTCAATGCGGTGTGTTTTCCCTACGGAAAACTGAGTTTTCTTTCAACCTTACTTCAAAAACAAGTAAATTTGAAGGACTGTGCTTCTTCCCCTGCCTAATGTGAGAGAACTCCTTGACATGCGAACTTATGATTGCAAATTTATGTCCTTTCACCAATACTGCCTAAGTGGTTATTTTCTTCTTCACTTCGTAATTGTAACATTATATAATTTATTGTATATGTATATATTACAAATTAGAATGACTTGTATCCCTATATATAGGAATGGTCGTAACAATCATGCACATTTAGTTTGTATGGTCGTAATTGTCTCTACAAGAATTTCGGAGCTATAAAACAATTTTCATGTGTATGTTTTGCCTTCTCTATTGTCAAACATTTTAATGTTTATCTATGTTTTGCAAGCCGCCACTTTATCCCTATGTTCTAGTATCTTATTGGGGGTGCAAAAGCGTTCTCATCAACTTTCATGTACTTACTTTTGTAGAGCTTGGTTATGTATTGTCACAAGTGCTTAACTTACCATTCTCTACAGTATTTCCCATTAGGATGTTGCAACACATTCAACATGATTTCACATGCCGATGAACAATATGGCTTTGAAATATTGATCATAATGTTAAAATGGCCTCTTTAACATATAATATTGCATATCTAGATGTATCACATGCTAATTTTTTATTAAGTTCTAGATTCTCACAATGAAAACATCGCCACTTTTATCCCTTTTTATTGGAAGTATAAATGACTTCCACCCTTTTTTTGTGTGTAGAACAATGTCATATTGACCAATGACAACTATTTTCTTCATCTACTTTAGCAAATGTACACCTAGAAATCTTAGGCAAAGTTAGGTGAAACAACTTCAAAATGTCGTTGTTTAGATATGTTTCCCCTCATTTGATTGAAGAAAGTGAGAACAAATTTCAGCTACAGTTTCTACACGATTTGGTATAAAATTTTCAAAGACTAAATTATCCTTCAAATGTAAAAGAAGATAAAGGATTTTGCATATTCAAATTTGATGTTCGAATCATGGGACGTCAATGAAACGGGGTATTCTTTATTACTTCGTTTCTTCTCCAAAGGACGATGACATGATTATCTTTCTACAATATGCCCTTTTATTGTTGAGTCATCCAAATTGTATGGCTTATTCCATGTCCTTTGCAAAGTCTTTACTTCATTGCACACTTTCATTAAAAAATATATTTGCAATGAAATTCTAATAGTTGTTTGTCTCGATTCTTTGTGCCATGTTTATGCAATTGTTGCTTTCTCTAACCTAGAATTCTACATCTCGATTATTCGTGCCATATTTATGTAGTTGCCATTTTCTCTACAGGTCCTAGCGATAAATTTCTTGTAAACAAGCCTTTCTTGGGACCAAAATATACCCCCACAATGAGTCTTGCAACAATTGACTCGAGAGAAATGATTAAAACCATGTTGGCTTGCATATCTAGAAATAAATATAAGAAACATATGTCATATTAAGGATATTATGCACCATTTTACCCCACTAAATCAAGTAATGTATAATCACTAAATTCTATTACGCTTTCATTTAGTGGGGCAAAATTGATCATTCTGATCTTACCGAGGGTCAAATTGATATTTACCTTGATATAAGGGGCGTGTATCCTCGTTAAAGAGCACGGAGCAAAGCCTCACATGTTTTTCCCTAAGGACTAGTAAAAGGGAGAAACCTATAAAGTTAACAAGTCATTACATGGATGTTAGCAAAGGAAAATGTGAATGGAATGGATTAGAAACCCAACGGAAGAAAGGAAATGTACAAATCATTGAACGAACAAAAGCATTATATGGATATTTGAACAACCAAATTTGCACTAAGTAAAATAAACTCTCTTTTTTAATATTTTTCCCATGCCATAAAGGTATTGGGGCTCTACCCAAGCAAGATATTAAATGGGACAACAAAGATATTTATCTGTAGATGAGTTCTCTAGGGGGAGCAATCTTAGACAAAATGTTTGTTTATGGTGTTACCAAGTCGTGGTACCCGAACGTGCATACCATTTGTATGGGACTAGCAAGTTTGATGGGATCTTCCATTCTCCAATTAGAACTCAATGTGATTGAGGTATGTCAAATATCCTAGACTAGCTACAAAGTGCCGTTCCTTACAATGAATTGAAAGAAAGCTTCACATGCATGTCGTATGGATCAGGAACATAGATGAAAAAGAGAGTGAATCTAACAAATGAAAGAACTCCTTACACGAATGATGGGAGAGGAGGAACATAAGGAACAAACTAGAAATCCGTTGTAGTGCAGAGAGAAATGTACGAGTTATTAAATTGAGTGAAAGCATTACGTGGATTACTATCTTTCACTAAAGGAAAAAAATATTTGCATCGTTGAATCATACATCCGTAGTTAGAAAGGTTACGCTTCCATTTCTAATGTCACGGTGAAAGTCTTGACTCTTGCTTCTTTTTTCTTCTAGCTTTTGTGTTTCTCTTTTTATTATTAACTAGTACCATCGTATAAACTAAAAAGAAAATTCAAATCACAATGAGCTTTTGTATAAAAAAAAACATAAAACATAGTTGTCTTTATTAATTGGTGCACATGTTCACCACTGATTTTAGCATTGTGCAACACAAAAAATTTCATGCACAAGCCTGGTTTTGGCTTTAATTTATTCCCATTAGTTGAAATATGTGTGTCATAACTTGTCAACACGAAAAGGCAATCAGACGGTGATTAAATGAATGTCCTCTTTCAATTTCCTCACACTTTACAATGTCATTGTTTGTATCCATGTCCATTGTGCTTCATTAGAAGTGAATTGTATAAATATTGAGTAATCTAAGTTAAGGCCTTAATCATTAAATATCGTTTTATGTGGATCCTAGGAAAGTAGTCATTTTTCGGCTTTTTCTCTATGGAAACCATTTCTAGTAACTTTGACTAGTCATAAAAAAAGTGCTCTCTTCTATATGTTACGATGGTCTCAATCCTAGTTTCCTTCTTTCTTATGGCAAAAACAATGGGTGCCCATCAGAAAGAAATGAGGTGGGTTGATTCTCTCATTTGGTAAAGTGGTTGGACTCCATTCTTGAATTTTTAAATGTTTATCCTCTTGCAATCAAGGCTTCTCTCTCCATTGTAATTTGTCATGTTGCCTCACAAATCACTTTTGCATTGTCATTTCCATAAATAATGTTCGCCTTGTTGGTTGCAATTTTGTTTCTTGAGGGAGTTGTTCGTGAATTAAACATCTGGAACAAGTGAAATACATAAGATGGGTATTTTCTGGCAATTAAATACAATAGGCGAAATATGTGAAGTAGCTTTTGGGTGGAAGGTGTTGCCCCTCGTGAACATTTGAGTGTGTGGATTGCCCATAAATAAACATTTGGAACAGGTGCATTTGTGTGTTGAACGGGGTAGAGGACTTCATTACACAGGGTAGTTCGTTTTTATTGAAAATGCATATGGCTTTGTGAGTTCTTCGCAATAAAAAACATGCCACATGTTGTGAAATATACATAGGTAATTGGTATCGCTAGTGCACTCGAGACAAAATGCAATCTCATAACTTGGTTCATACTATTTGCTTTTTATAACATACTATTTCATATGATATAATAAAGAAGACACACTTTATGAGCCCTCCAGTGGAGTTGTTATAATGATTGCAACGAAAGCTTGTGAACAAATAAACAACCCCTTCGACATAGGGTACATATATCATCATGTTGCGGACTCAACAACCGAGTTATTTTCTTTCCTCTACAAGAAGAGTTCCCATAAAAGTGTAGGATCTTTGCAAATGGTTGGTGCAATAAAAGAACCTTCCAAGATAACAACCATTATCAGCGATATAAGGATGAGGAAGGTAAAGAACAAGCTGTAAACGTATATCTGTTGTGGTTTATAGATATAATTGTTATAGAACATTGCATAATACATATATTACTACAAAATAATGAACTCATATACATATAGAACGAGTATCTACAACGAAGAGGAGCGTGCATGGTACAAAAGAAGACAAAGAGAAGCGCGATGAAACACACAATAAACCATAGTAATTTTATTAGGGCAGTCACACCGTCGACTTCATTGAATATAGTATGTATTGAGAACAATGAATCGATGGTGTTCTCATATAATATTAAAATTTAAGACAACTTTAAAGTTGTGTTTCCCCACCACCAAATCATTTATATGATGCAATGTGGCCTTAAGACGTGCTTCCTTCAATCCATCTTATCTTTATCTATATGCACATGGTACGTTAATGGTATCATTCTCATTACTTCTCTTAAGTCAAAGGAAGCCAGATGCAAAATCAAGAAACACTTTGCACATAGCATAATTAGATAGTGTTCCCTTCATATTTGCAATTGGAGATGGATCAAGCTCGATTGATTCGATTAAAACAAATTAGCTATGGGGTCTTTTAGATCCATTACAAAATATAATTTAAAAATAAATTTCTAAATGCCGATCTAAAGGTTGTGCTCTATACTATGCAAATTGGTTCAACTCGAAAGCAACAACAGATCTAATGTTGTGTTCATTGTGAAAGCATTCCTTTCTTTTTTACTTTGAGATAATTACTCGAATAGTTAACTCACCCTTTCTTCCTTAAATTACGGCTTTACAATCTTATTTTCCACAACCCAAGGGTTGATAACGACATCTTTGCCTTATAAAAGGCAACGCTAACGAACATGGGGGGCATAAAAAAAAGTGTATACACATGTCTAGAAGCCATGCTAACGAGTGTATATGCATATTCGACTTAATCAATCATTATATTCATGGAAAGAAAGGAATCCGTGGTGTAATGGGGAAATATTAAAATTAAGATGACTTTACAATCACTTCTTCCCCACCACTAAATCAATTTTATGATGCAATCTAGGAGCTAAAACATGTGTTTTTTTTGTGTGCTTGTCTCAATTTCTCAAAGTATTGCTCTTTTTAGTTGGCTTAAATCAAGAGCAAACACAATGGGAAATCAACAAAAATGTCAAGCATCAATAAAGTGTCTGTGTGTATATAGCATCCATGTGACGAATGGGCTCTTCGGGAGTATTATGAAGCTTTTCTATTTTGCACAACGAGCCAAAAACCAATCTAAGAGAAATTTCATGTTAGTTCTATACAACCTTCAAGATTTCGATAACGGGAAGTTTCAATGGAGGTGACAATTACTACCCTCAAGCCTAATGAGTAACCTATTATGCATCATTTATATCTTGGTTTCACGCGCACTAACTCATACATGTTTATTGATTCTTTAACAATGACTGGGATCTCACGAGAATTGCCCTTGTGTTTTTTTGTTGTTCCATGTATTCGTCCTAATACATGTAACTAATTCGACAATTAAAGTCACGACCCCAATATCACTATGCAAAAGCGAATTCCAGGTGGATTCCAAACTATAGCCTTGACTATTCATGAATCATAGTACACCAAACAATAAAAACTCTTGATGTGAGATCAAAAAGATTATACAATCTATTGATGGAAATGAAATACCACAAGAAAATTGATGCTAGATTCTACTTAGTAAAAATAATGCCAAATACGATACACTAGTGAGGGGTCAGGACCTCTAGCCCACACGTAAACATGGAAGGAAGGAGATGTTGATACGTAGCACCCTACCATTGAATATATAGATAGATAGATAGATAGATGTAATCAGGACACCTTCCTCACCACTATAAGGTTTAAGGTTGTAAGATGCACATGCGGCCTTACTAAATAACTAGACCAAGCACATCAAGGGACATGTTGGTCGACACGTTGTCACTATTGGCTTGAGATTATGTCCACGACCTACGTTAGGAACTGTTGTCCCTGCATTACACCTAGACGATTGAATGGACAATATGGTTTGTGCCCAGAGCCCTTAGCGACAGTATGAGAGTCAGAAGACCATCAGGTTGTCACCAGACCTAACAAGACAACCATTGTCCTTACAAAGAGTATACCAGATCTAACAAGACAAACATTGTCCTTACCAAGAGGACGAGGATCGGAAGACCATCAAGTTGTTACCGGATCTAACAGGACAACCATTGTCCCCAACCAGAGTACGAGGATCGGAAGACCATCAGGTTGTTACTGGATCTAAGAGGACAACCATTGTCCCTACCAAGGGTACGAGGGTTGGAAGACCTTCGGGTTGTTATCAGATCTAACAGGACAACCATTGTCCTTGCCAAGAGTACGAGGATCGGAAGACCATCAGGTTGTCGCCCGATCTAACAGGACAACCACTGTCTTGGCCAAGAGTACGAGGATCAAAGGACCATCAGGTTGTCCCTGGATCTAACAGGACAACCATTGTCCTTGCCAAGAGTACGAGGGTGGAAAGACCATTGGGTTGTTACTAGATGTATGATGGGACAATTCACAATGCAGTTTGTTGTCGCCATCGAAGTATGAGGGGGGGGGGGGGGGTTGGGCATGGAGCATGAGGCGAAATCGGAAGGTGTTGTTTGTCTAGAGAGACGGGCAGGCGGGATGGCTGGTGCCGGCCACACGAAGATCCGGATGGGTGGGTGGACCCAAGAGTGCCCATCCGAATTGCCCACAAACCAACCCCAAACCCACACACCCAATACACTCAAAACAAGAGCTTTTCTTCTCTCTCTCTCTCTCTCTTTCCATAATACCCAAAAGGAAGAGCTTTCCTGGTGGGTCTCTCTCTTCTTCTCTCTGTGTGGATCTCCCTTCTT